>NW_017099731.1:41761-120950 GCF_001412225.1 Nicrophorus vespilloides
CTCGTGCGCATATTATGTAAAAACCTTTAGAATTGCAACAGGGGCAACGGTATAATAAATAAGTGATAAATAGAAAACCAAAAGTAATAAGTCTGAGGATACATCAAGGATGTTGCAATTTGAGTATAACAAAAAAAAACACTTTCCTAACAATGTGGAGAAATTTATTTTGTTGTTGTTGTTGAAAGTGTTAAATATTTGCTTTTCAAGTGTATTGCGTTTTATGACATAACAGAAACAAATGCTTTTAGCTCTGAATGCAAGCTTCTATGAAATAAATGGCCTTTTACATCCACATTCACCTACAATAAAATTTCAATTTCACAGTAAATGAAGATGTATTAACGGAGTATTAGAAAGGCGAAATTTATGTGCGCGCTCGGCATGAGCGAACCACCGATTGTTTCGCTTAAAATTATAATTTATTGCAGTTCGGAGCACTTAAAACGTATTTAATGGTGCATGCGAATAATAACGCTAATGAAACCGATTCCATTTCTCAATCAATTACAGAGAAATTCTCTTTATTTTTTTTTATTTACATGAATACAATTTCACGCGGCATTTCGTTGCGAGAAGCAGTTTGCAGTGCAGCGCAGAAATTGTGAAATATTCGAAACGTATGCAGAGCCTTTTATGAATAGAAGCTAATGGGCAAATGCAAACGCGAATAATAATGTATTCCCTCAACAAACGCCTGTGCTCTATGCAAAATGAACGAGAAATGGGGAAAATGTATAAAAAGATTTACATAAAGAACATATTTCAAGAAAAAGTAATTGCTACAATTAAGGTAATTGAAATCTCTCGGATATTTAATGCTGACGCTGTAATTACATGGAAATGCGATCTTACCTAATTTATAACAGCTTGGCTTCACCTTTCGCCTCTCATTATATAAATTTTGCGCTTTTATACTTGTTTCATCCAACTTATATTCAATGCTGAACTTTCTTAAGTACTCGTTTATCAATTTTATGCAAGTCTATGCTCACTATAATATTACATTTTTTAGTTTAAATTTAATGATGGTAATTTTAAAGACTCATAAAGTAATTCCCAATGAACGTCTATATTTATTTGGTAAATATAAACACTGAAACATTATTTGCTTGTATAAATCATGTAAAAAATATGATTTCTTTAATATACATTGTGTAAAGTAATCAATGATGACAAATAATGAAGATGAAACAAGAGTAAGTTAATTCATCAATAGAAAATAAAATGACTAAAATCAATTTTAATCATAAAATTAATGTAATACTAATTAGTATACAAATAAGATATATTTATTGAAATTCCAAAGTCTGTACATTATATTTAAGTCAACCAGTAAACAAATATTAAATACAATTTAATTATTTGCTTTATAGTTTACGATAATGTGAAAACTCAGGAAAAAACTTATTTGGCGACAACAAACGTCATGAACTTATGATGCGAATATAAAACTGGCGCCGAGTTAAGATTACGAACAACATATTATCTACAAAATTTCAAATATGATAAATCTTTGTCATAATTTTACTAAACTAAGTCCACATTCATATTGTTTTTATATATTAATTCAATGATATATTATAAAAAAAAAGTTATTTAAATAACTTTGATATGAATTTGTCAGATAAAATTTTATTATCAATAATTCCAATGTATTACCTTTAAATGTAGAGTGAATGTACTTGAATAAAATTTGAAATTTTGGATTTTAATATTGTTCATTTTAATAATAATATTTATAGCAACAATAAA
Organism: Nicrophorus vespilloides; assembly: GCF_001412225.1. NCBI lineage: Eukaryota > Metazoa > Arthropoda > Insecta > Coleoptera > Silphidae > Nicrophorus > Nicrophorus vespilloides. The sequence goes on from NW_017099731.1 coordinate 43,517, forward strand.
AAATACAAAATTAAACATTTCCATAGAATTATAATAATAAAACAAAATGTTAACTGCTGCAAAGGGCTATTGACTATAGGTCTTTTTGCACTGTTATTTTTCTTTGAATACAGATTACATTTGAGTTTTATTAAAGATATTTTCTCTTTCTTTATTTTTATATATTTATAATTTTCTTGAATAAAATGTTAAATATAAATGGAGTGTAGCGTATTTGTTTGTGGCTTTAGAGGAATTATTATACAATCAAACAAAAAACCTTTTGTCTAGTTTTTAATATACGCATTGTAAAGGAATTCTGTAAGCAAAGGACTGCAACAGTCTTCATCCTCGATGAATATACATGGAGTGGCTGAACATTGAAAGCTCTCTTTCGAAGCGCTCGCACAGCGAAAGATCTGGAGTGCTCTGGAGAGGAAAATAAACTGGAAATGTCATTTGTGAATACGCGCTCGAAGAGAGAAAAAAACGAAAATAAAATATTTGAGTTACGATTCGATTCGAGGATTCCGAGATATCTGTTTGCTTTATGATTTGATCGCAACGAGTGCGAAGTAGGAAAACGCTTTAAATATCTTTACTTTCTTGTTGCAGATTTGTCGTGGACGCGTTTCGGGTCGCTGATTTCGCTGCGTTCGAAATCTCGAGTAAGCGTTGTCCTTTCAGGAAATGGAGACACTCCAGCCCGAGTGAAGAGAAAACATCTGGAGATCGACAGCTGGCTACGAGCGCTCGACCTTGAACAGTACCTGGATGACTTCACCGACTACCAGGGCGTTGAAGATCTGATAGACTTCAGCGAAGCGGACATCAAAGAACTTGGAGTCAAGATCTCCTCGCATCGCACAGCCATCATGTCCAGCCTGACAATGCTTCGTTCCAAATACTACAATGGTAATGCATTATTAATCAGTTAATAAGTTTTTTTTTGTATGGACATTTCTCAAAAGTCTTATCTTTAATTACATCAGTATTAAGCCAACGGTCATTGTCATTCTGCATACGCAACAAATTCTTGTAAAAAGCCTCACCCTAAGAATATTTCAACGTGGACATTATCTAAAAACACAATCATTTCGAAGCGACATTTATTATCCTTTTAGCTTGACAAATCTTCGTACAATTAGAGTAACGTTGCATCCACACTATTCGTTACATGAGACATAATTCTGAATATTTTTAACAAAAAATCTATCATATGAATAAAATTCACTAATTTTATATTTCTTTATAATATAATTAAATTTAACAGAATATAGAAGCAATTATTTCGGATTTCTGCTTATAACAAACATAAGCATTTAAGTTTTGTAATTCAATTTACGTAATTGACTTTATAGAAAAGACATGAGTTCTATGTTACGTTAATTGCGTTTCCATAACACAATTTTTTGTTTGTTCGAGCGTTGGAACAATCTAACTTTTACGTTGAAACTAATCTCGTTCCGCCCGAGCTTTATCCCTTTCCGCAAAATAAACAGAAGCAAATTTTGTTCCGCAACTAACTTATCTTTTGATTACACTCGAATCTAATCAAATTATCTTTTGCAATTAGTATTAATTAAAGCGGAAAGGCTTTGTTATTGATTCAATTCAATTGTTTTTATAAATGGGCGAAAACAAAATGTACTATTACTATTTACTTTAATAATACAGAGATAGACTAAAAAAATCTTAATAACATACAATGTTTATAATTTTCATAGATGAATTGGGTTTAATAAAAACAGATACTATATTTTGTACAATTATTTATAGAACTGTATCAAGTAATCATTAAATGGAACTGTCAATTGTTTGTTTATGCTATGACTGTTTATTCGCTTTTCGTCTTTAATCTCGAATTGCATATCCATTTCGAGGATCAGAAGAAAATAAAACCCTCTTCACATGATACGCTCAGTTGCATACTGGAGCACCATCCGTCGACGACAGCAACGACTACTTCTATTCTATTTTTTTTTATTTCAGTTTAGAAAATTGAATGGGTTGTAAGATAAATGGAATCGCATTCCCCTCGAATCCAAAACAAATTCTTCTCCTGTCTTCCCCAGAGCTGCAGCTCAATGTATCCCCTTTATCCGTATATATTTTTTCTCATACTACTATCACAGTATCCGATTGATTTGTACTAATCTGAATATTTGTCTTTGTTTTCGATGTAGGGAATGGAACGGAGACTTTGGCGAGGAGACAGCCTTCGAGCAGACACAGCGTCGCCGTCGACAGCCACAAAAAAATATTCCAAGAAGAAACAAAGTAAGTTTTCGAAGAGTTTTCTAGGTGCAATGTCAGTGTTGTTAGGTAGTAGATAGATGTACGACCAATCCTTCCCAGGTGGTCCTCTCGCTACATCCGACTGAATTCAGCTGCGTCGGCATTAATCCATCAAAATCCTGAGCGCGTCCCAATCAATATATTCTGGGGGGGAAATGGGAATGAAAATAAAATCCCTTGATAACGGCCCGTGTGTGATTGCTGTACCTCGCAGACTTTGGGGCTTATCTGCATTCATCACGCGTGACGACCAAAAAGCTGTATGTGGGTTCATATAAAGCATCACGTACATATCCTATCTCTAATTTACGCATATGTTACAAAAGTACCAAATTAATGTAATTGTCACATCTTTTTTATATAATCTAAACCGATAGAAAACAGAATTAACAAGGGAGAGGCAAAATTTATTCTGTTAATTAAATCTAAAAAAAAGTTTACTTTATGTAGGATAAATCAGCGTCGTCGAGAATAGAACTGCTAATTAAATGGAATCAATTTAAAACTGTTTTGCATGCAAACGCGACCAACGAACAAACATTAATTTTATCAATTTATGATTATTGATCGAAATTGATGGTCGAAGCTTTCTACTGCTGCTGAAAGTGGTACTCTTCGTGCGCATTCTGATTACTCAATTTACCCGCAGCTAAAAGCAATAAGTATGACACTCTCGCATGTGCACACACAATGCAATAACCGTACATTATTAGGCTTTTAACCGTGTTTTGTGTATCGAAATTTCGGTACGCTCATTATATATTTCCAACAACAACAATATTGTATGCATCTCTTACAATGTTGAACGTATTGTAGAAAGTGGAGGACCTCGGTTTGATCCAGCATTGCATTGTCCCTCACTCTACCGCGCGCAAATTGCATTCCTTCAAGTAGAAATGTTAATAGGAAGAACAATCCTAGCATACTGCTGTATGTGTGTGTGTGCGCCTGGCACGTTTTCCATTTGCAATGAAAAGAAAAATGGTCACGATCCGAATGATGGAAAATTGAATAACAGCTTCTATCTACCCTTTGGAATACCGCTCGGAGACATTTAAATAAAGAGCGCACCATACACATCCATCCATCCCATCTCTTTTTTCTTTCAGCTTGCTCCAATTTGCTCCATCCTACGTCAAACCGACATCCCGTCTGGTGGATGCTGCTCGAATTAATCTCTCCTCACACTTAATTAAAATCTCACGCGGTTTTAATTAAGATCGCCATTAGAGATTTTATCCTCCATTCTTTACACAATGACAAACCACTTCAGATTTATGTGTTGCATGTTCTATTATTATCCAACGTGCATTTCACAATTTCTTAAATACGAAAATCTCCAAACCAATCAAATGCTTGATTAATTTATAAAAAAAAAATTATTATCTAATAAATTTATTATTGCTTATTATATATAACTTGAAGGAAGTAAATAGTCGCTTGCGTGCTTAATTTATATTCTGCTTATATACACCAATAATTTGCAACGAGTAATAAATTCAAAATCACTAACTTTAGATTAAATTAGATTAGTGAAACTCAACTAACGAATTTTTTACTTCAATTTGTAATAAAACCAATAATTATTGTATATTAATTCATATCAGCCAAAAATTCACAAAAAGAGAAACATTTCTCATATATCATAATGATTTATTTGCATATCATTAATTAGATAAATAATATGTAGGTTTTTGTTTCTTTATTTACTCACTAATTGAATCAATTTATTTTAGACCTAGGGAAACTTTATAGCATCTCTAAACTTAAAAATCTCGCACTGGGAACAGAGTTCTTTATAAACGAGGTCAGTTCCTTTTGTATGTATGTACTAACGTCAAATTAGTTTAAAACTCCAAATATAGCTCTGCAAATATATAGATAGGCAAAGATAGTATTATGTTTTCCTGCATTACTTCATTTAATGTATAGACATAGATAACAAAAAACAGAATGAACACTAACGAACGTTGGGAACGCACGTGCAAAACTAAATGACAATATTTTTTATAGTTGACGTAATTGTTAAACTTGTTTTAAACAGTTGACGTAATTGTTGAGAGGACTTATAACAAAAGGATCAATTTAATAATTAATGGATATTTCAATGAATGAACGGTACAATGAGGTAACCTTTTGATTAGGTCTGACATCTCCATACAATACTTGTCTGGTCGTATGCCATACGATACACTAGGTTTAATGGATATAAGATCTGACGTTTCATTGTTAAGTGCGTAGAAATCTTAGATCATCACCTTGAATATAATATGATGAATTTTAAGAAGAATTTACTCTATAAAATATTATATATTGATTTTATATTATTTATTTATTTTTGTATCAAAAAACTATTTAGCTTCAATTTAATGTAATGAAATTGAATTAATTTCATAAAAAAAAACGTTTACTTTGGAACATATTTTAATTACATGGTGTGTATGCATCATTATAATAATGAGTAATGTTGCATCCTAACCATGCGTGACATCACACATAATTATGTGTCAGGCGTACCAACTACTATGTTACAACTTCGCTGATCAGTTTAAATAGCATTGTATTCGGTGAATACCAATAGCAGTTGGGTGCAGTATATCACCTCATTAACGTATATTATAATTAATTCATACTAGTTTTAATAATTTTCAAGCGAATTGTTGATTTTCAGAGTGAATACACATTGTGCAATAATTTTGAAATTTGTTATTTTCTTCGAATTAAGTTTGATGAATGTTTTCCTTTTTTCGTTCAGCAAATGACAAAATGATAGACCCGACCTGCTCCGAAATACAAGATACACACGTTTTATTCGTCGTCCCTCCTTTCGTAGACTCAATAGAGCTTACGTGAACGCCATAAGAAAGTGGCGATTCAATTGAAAACAGATTTCCACGCTAATCCCCGAACGCTGTTCACGTGCTCGACAAAACCGCGCCAGTCAAACGGCGGTTGTTCAGCAACGAATCCATCATTTCCAATACGGATTCACGAAAAGTGAAAGAAAGATATTGCAATATGTTCACGATCTGTTGCTCGCACATATCATTTCTGGTTGCACCGCATGAGGGATGCACATTCACAGACACAATGCAGTCTTTCATCCCGCAACAATGCATCCCTGATCCTCTGAGTATCGACCCCTAAATATTCCACCACACACCACCCCCTTCGCCCCCGCCGCTCCATCCGGCTGATTCACACGAGAACGTTTCGAACGAATAATTACAAGCCCTGTAGCGAACCAACCCTTCGCGTGTTCCTCCCTCTTTTTACCTTTTTTTGTTCTTTCTTGTTTCCCTCTTCTTTCGTTTTCTATTGAATCATCGGCGGTTCCAATACCAAATAAAAGGACTACTCAAGTTCATAAGCCTTATCTTCGGCTACCGTCGAAGCATTACACTTTTCCGTTTGCCTTTCCACCAAGTTCCGCTTTATTGACATCTTATATACTGCTGCAGTTAATTGAATTGAACGGAGCGAGAATTGAATATAAAAAGAAAGCAAGCACGACGCTCGATGCAATTAACATTTTTTTTACCGAATTTAATTAAATTTTTTGATTAAATGCAAAATACTTTCCACAGTCATCGGATTGAAAGATAATTAAATTAGATAATAGGGGTATTTAATCGTAGATTCAAACAGCTATTTTAATTAACATCATCAATTAGAGAGTTTCTACTGTAACAAAGAAAACTTATTTGAATCAAAATTCATGTTATTTTGTTTTTATTGATTAATCAACACTTATAAAACAACTCATATTATATAATAGTTTACCTTTCTATTTGATCGGTTGTCAATAAATGCAGCATCCTTACTAGATGGAAGCTTTCCACAACTAAACAATGTACGTATGTAACAATATTTGTTATATGGCAGCATGTTAACTTTTTGTTTGTTTTATAAACTTTATAAATAACATAATTTTGTTTATGTCGATGAACTTTTCAATTAACTCTATTATTATGGACGTAATTTACATTACTACAATGTAGTATTAATATTTCATTAAGTATTTTTTTTTAATATTACTTTAAATTTAATTATATTCATTTAATTAAAGTTCAATTACCGATGATTTTTCAAGTACGATTAGTTGAAGTTTTCAAATTGAAATATCGAATTCATGATGTAATGTGCACGTTAATCGACAGCTGAAGCTGAAAGATTCAATTGCGATCGGTTTTTATGCCGCAAATGCGAATTGAATTTTACTGTACGAGCTTTAATTGCATAAGCGGCGATGCAAATAAAATATTCAGATTGATTGAATTTTTTCGAGTGGAATAAAATGTATTTCATATTTTTACATCTACATAAATATATAAAAATAGCCGGTCTGGTTTGAAGCGTCCTCGGTGGGTGTTGTTAATAAAAGAAATCCAGTGTGTGTGTGTGCAAAAATAGTATAAATACTAGCGGCGTGTTATCCTAGGGGTTGTTTCATACGTGTGTGCCCTTACGGGCGGCTGCGCCCGCACCGGATCAATATTTCGGGGTAGTAACGTAGTGGGGGTGTGTCATTCTCATCATTCTGTACGATTTTCCTAGTGAAAATACGAGGTCCGGGCCGGGCGTATGCAACACTCTGTCTCTGTCTTCAACTCGTCTCCTTTCACCTCCAGAAACCCCTCCACGAAATACACTGCCCATCGTCATCCCCCTGAAAGAAACGAAAACAACAACAGCAAAAAAAAATACTGAAATATACTGAATTATTGTTCTCGACTGCCGCGAGTCGCCCAGTGTGTTCGACGTTGTGATAACTTCAGAAGAAGCGAAAATCCGAACATTTTCAAAAGACTTTCAAGTGAATACAGAGAGGAGACAGCTCTCCTTCAAACTCTTTGTGCAAAAGTAACAATCAGCCGTCCAATTGTCACTGCCGCACACGGATGCCATTCATTTAAGTATCTAGCTTTTTGTAACACGCCGTAGTAGAAAATACTCGTGAATGGCGAGGCCGTAGTACGTAATTTTAGTCTCGTAGATACATGTGTGAACCAATGTGGAAGTCATGAACAACGAAATTCTCGGTTGTGCATTGCGCGACTCCAGAGAACTCTAAGGGCGTCGTAAAGTTATTATGGTGAGTGACGGTTTCAGTTTGGTCAAGTGTCGCTTTGTTTTCAAGCATAACCCCGTAGTACTTAAACCCGTTACAATCTCATCTAACTATCATCAATTTTGATTTAACACTTCTCTTTTCATTTTCCTTTATGCTCCATCCTATTACTTTCAATAGATTATAGTTAAACCATCTTTTGTTTGTTTATTAGTATTAAGAGTTCATCGAGTACGTGATGTTTCTTAGCTTTAATAGTTAAGCAACGCGTGGTGAGAATCTACTTGAATGAACAACTGGTAACCTTTACCAATTCAAGATATAGTAGAATAATAGTGCAATATAAAGATTTGCTATATACTATATTTTGATTAATGAAAATCTAATAATTAATTATTGCATCATTGAAAGCGCTCATTAATAGAATATATTATGAAATATAATAAGACAGTTCCGAAATTACAATTCATTACTATCTAATTTACAACTATCAATTGAGTATAGCTATAGGATATTCATGCAAATTCATTCAACGCAAAATACGGTTTACAATTTGATAATGAAGACTAATAATTTGTGATGCATATATGGATATATGTATAATTCATTTGGCAAATCGAGTTACAAAAGACTTACATGATTATTTGTCAACAATACAATGCTCAATCTTCATTTCAACTAAATTTAAATCTTGATCTATAACATTTATATCCATAATCATCCAATAATAATTATGGATTTCTACTGAATGAATCTTTTAATTACGTGATTTACAGAACAATAACTGTTTACAATAGCAGTGGAAGTTTTATATACTAATTATGTGGAAGCGCTATTCTCAGTAGCAGAATGCGTTTGTCTATTATTAGAATTCACATGTGTTTTGAAATGGTTATTATCTATCAAGACAAGAAAGGCCGGAACAATAGTCTGCTGATCACAAATTTGTATTACATAATATTTGGTTTTGATAAAATGATGGTAGTAGCGGCAACCATTCATGACCGAAAAGTGCGTTAAAAATCAAGTTGTTTTTAATGTTTATAGCAACACTAAAGTTTATTGTTTTGCAAAACTTTGCACATGAAATAAATACTCGCCGGAAAGCAAGAAGCTTAAAAATATAAAAAAAAGGCATAACTGCCGCTATAAAGTTGAGCTTATATTGTGAATAGCAGCATAAATTACAAGCAGCTATAGAATATGAAATACCTGTCTCCTCTTCTGCAGAGAAAACTTTCGAATGAGGATTATGCATGAGTTGGACGGACATTGTGCTAGTTCGTATTACCGATGCACGTAGAACGACCTCAGTTCTACGTGCATCGTTTTAGGTCCATTGAGATTTCCTTTTTGTTTCATCTAGAATGCATACTTACAAACTAAATATTATAGTTGAAATTGGCGCCATCGCCCGGAAAATGTACTTTGGTTGTTTGTTAAACGTGTCGTTTGTTTGCTGTTTCCTAATCTCGGTGAAATTTGCGATGGTTAGTCGTTTAAAACCCATTAATGGCGACACAGGGAATTGATTTATTTACTCCGAATAAAAAAAACCCTTTTCAGGATTTACGATTTTCTCTCAACTTTTGTAGATAAAAACGCATTATATTAATGTTAAGTGCTCACCCATATTTCATTTTAATTCGATACTTTTTTCTGCGTTTGCTGGGTAAACACAGAAGTGGCTTCTCGACTTATCATCTGATATTCTCGACATCTTCAAATATAAACATTACCATACTTTATTATGTTGGGTTTAAGGGGCATAAAACTCGGGCTTCGAGCGAAAATTATTGGTACGAGTTCTTGCTTATCCGCCGATGCGGAAATTTATGTGGCCATAGGCAATAATCCCTTGGGAGTTTTCATTTCGCCTACGATGACACATGAAATATTTTATCGCGAATTTTCGCTCGAACTTTTCCATTTCCAACGAAAACAGAATTCACAATCTTTGTCTTTCAACAAACAAAAAAAACATCCACCCCATGAGCGTAATTATAAAAAAAGGGCGCTTATTAAAAGTTCCCTCTAAACTCGCTCCGCCCTTTTCACATACGTCTTGCATTATTTTCGGAACAAAAGCTCTGGTGACTTGATGAAAACGAACACGCTCAAGATTTTTTTCTTCGTGTTTTTAACTTCGGGCTTTGAAATAAAGAGAGGATACGGGATATGATATGAGAAAACTCCACCCGTCTGCTCCCGAAGGAATACGTAAAAGGAATTCCGATCTCCGTCTCGCTCCAATCTATATGCGAACTCATATTAGAGGCTCTTCGTTTTGCCTCCATCTACGAGATCGTTTGAGTTATATAAGAATGCATTCCGAAATTTCAAACTCGAATAACTCCTAAGTGAATGCCTGTAATGTCAACTCTACGAAATCCTTTCAATTTCCTCCCCGACAAAATTTATTATTATCCGTTATTGCAGACGTATAAATCAAAACGATATAAAATTCGTCATACTTTAAAAATATTTACTTAATTCGTAATTATCGAACACTAAAATAATATAAAATATCTAATCTTTGAACACTCCTTTAATTACATTTATTTAGAATATGTTGTTCATAGGTTACTTAAATATAAACGGAAATACCGAATCAATTTAAATCTAGATAAGTGACAAACCGTCTAAAAATATATGGAAAAGTAACATGTGTTTCTGCTAAAAGCATTTGCCACCCCTGAAATTTGATACTTGGAACTATATGAAAAAAATGTAAGTATTTAATTTAGATCCGTGGTTCGGTTGAAGCCTTACAAATAAGCTTTCACTCCGATATTTTTTTCGCCATACACTTGCAATATTATTGAAACATCTTCGATAACGTGCTTGTTTAATTTAATTACATCATTATATATTTCCCGTCATTAAATATAATTTGGCAAATGTAGTTTTCTCAATAATTACGTATTAAATGCGATCTTGATTAAAACCGGTTGTCCGGGTGAAGATGAAAAAGCAGCGGGAGAGAGTCCTTCGTCCCAAAACCAACATCATCCTCATTTATTTCGAAAGAAAAATGAGGGCTCGAAATGAAAACGTTCGTGGCGCATTTTAATTTTGGTCCTCCAGACTAATTTTCAAAGCGCTACGTGATTTAGGTTCTTCACTGCATTTTACTAATTGCAAATTCGAGTTGGCAAACCGGACGAAATTGCATTCACGTCGAGGACAAACTTTTCCTCTTTGTCGTTTTCCTGAAACTATTCTCGGCGGTGTAAGGAAAACGAGATCAGAGTACTTGGGTGTCTGCACGAAATGGGTTACCTCCACAACTAGACCATAAATTATCTGCGAAGCTTCGATCTTAGTCGGCAATTTTCCTTCTTTTACTTTTACACACACATAGATGTTTCTCGGAAATATTTTGCATTGGAATATTTTCTGTGTCATGTAAAAATTGTTTACACTTTATATCCATATCGCGATTTATGTATTTCCATTCGTCGCTACATGTTCTTCCAAACTTTTATTCAATTTGTAACACTTTATAAATTGAAATACATAGTTTTTGACTTCAAATAATTATTAATATTTTCAGATCAATTTAAACTTTATTTATACAACTCAAAATCTTACTAACCATTTTGCTTGAAGTTATAATAAAAGTATCTTAAAATTATATAATTAGAAAATAATCTAAAATTTCGTGATTTAAACTTCTGCAAATAAAATTTCATAAATCTTTATAATAAAATGATTTCACTTAATATTATCAGAAATCAACTGAATTGATTTTATTTGATTCTCTATTTCTTGAATCAAGCTCCAAGAAAATTAAGTTATTTCTAGATGTGATGCAATTATTGGATTTTTTGTGTGGAGGATAAATAAAATGAGACTCAAGATCTTGTGGGAAGTCTAATTCAATTGTACTTTTCTGAGTTTTACAATTTTCTTTTAAGTTATAAGTATATTTCGTATAGTATATCTAAGAATACAGCTGTGCATAAACTTTAATAACAACATAAAAACATTCCTAAAAGAGGCGCTTCTTCAGTGTTATAATCTTTTTTTTTGTATTTAATAAATATGTACGTCCGTAATTGGTTTTTCGAAAGATGAAAGGTTCTTACAAAGAGAAGCGAATGCTAAGCTAATTGTGTTTGGAACATTAAGAGCCGTATTTGCGTTGAGGAATATACCCCATGGAGCCATCGGCAATCGAACATTCGCTGATAGCAATAAACCCGTAGAACACGTCTTCCTTGTAATCGTATCTTTGGGATCCGGTTCGGCGTAAAATTGCTCATTTCATCTCTAAAATCCAATTATACTTTAAAAAAAAATCGAATAAAACTTCCGTAATTGCATTTGGTATTAAGGGAATATTGCTCGTAATAAAATTAAACTTTAATATAGTCAACGAATGGCATCATCACATCTAATTGTATTCAAAATCAATATAGTGTATGTATTTGTGATAGATTTAACAAGTATTTATATTAAATATATGATGTTGTTGTTGGAGCTATACAAATAATAAAGGAATTTGACCTTTAATTCGTTGGTCACGAACACGGAGTAAGTTTTCTTATTACTCGCCTCTACAATTGATTTCTAAATATATTACTTCCAAATTATTTGGTTTGAAGACGTTGTATACTATCCTTCCTCGTGATATTTTAGGTAAATCAGCAAATGCACTAGCTGTGTAAATACCGTTGCTGTTCTCACATTCTAATCCTGATAAAATCCACACAATAGTCTCCCTATTCTCCATCGAGGATTGCAGCCTTACAGCCATCCGGGAATCAAAACAGTAATGAATCTATTGTGATGTGGTGAACGTTGACTACAGTGTGCTCCACTATAACTACAGAAAACGGAGACTTTAATGATTTCTCGCAAACCCCCATTCCCATCGAAAGGAAAATAATTACAGACGCAACGCTTTGGTATTATTTGTATGATTTATTATGCTACACACACGACTGAAGCTTTGAATACAAAACATTGAACTCTCCCTTATGTAAAATATTAAAATTAAATTTTCTTTCAGATCTGATTTGAAGGACGTTTACGAGGCGATCAGAACAAAAAGTTTGAAAAATTTCGTAATGGTGAGTAACAAATATTATTAATCTAGCCGTAGTCTGGAGACTAGATGAGATTTTTTTTCTAAAACCAAAGAAAAACGAGACTTCTGGACATTATTATTCATCGCCTGAATTTACATTAAATGCAAATTTATAAATAATTGCTGCTAGAACGCCAGCTGAAATTGGTGCGAGCCAATAAACCTAAAAAAAAGAAACTAATTTATGTGCTGAATTCGCAGAATCAATAGCAGTCTGTACCCAATGAATATGCCATTGGTTGTTCCACAATGCGGGTCCGAAACTTCTTGCTGGGTTCATGCTACATCCAGTGTATGGCGCCTGAAATAATAGAAACCGTCAGAAAGCGAATAGAAAAAAGCTATATTTGAAGGACATTTTTTTTAAATATATTGACAATTTAAACTAAAGGCTAATCTAAAATACATTTAGAAAGGCAACTGTAATTATTGTTTCGTAATATATGTTTTGATGTAATTGCTATTATTCACTTACCGCAATTAAATTTAAAGCAATAACTAGGAAGCCGATTCGCAAGGGCATCGAGTCTTTCAATTTACCAACTCTCGGATCCCAAGTAGAACAATTTGCAATGGATAATACAAAGGTTATCAGCACTTCTATAATGAACACCTAAGACTTTTAATTGAAAATTGTATAAATAATGTAAACAACATACTTTCCATGTTTTCATTGTCTCTAATGGTAAAGTCATCCCGAACGTGGAATGTGCTTCTGGGAAAATGATCTGTAATGTTTCTCAGCTGAGCAATTTGTTTTGAATAATTATAGGAGGATTACCAATAGCAGGCCAAATCCTGCAAGGGAACCCCACATCTGTGCTACGAAATATATTACTGCTTGTAGCACATCCACTTGTCCCATTATGCAAGCGCAGATTGTGGTCACGGGATTCACATGGGCCCCAGAAATATGTCCGAAAATCTAATTAATATTATTAAACATGACAGATTTAGAACCAAAGCATTAGCTTACCTGCATAACGCTCATAACAGCCAGACCGGAAGTTATGCAGGCATTGAAATGCCCGGAAAACTCCTTGTTGGGTAAACTTCCGAAACACGAGATGAACAGCAGAATTGCTGTACCGAAGAACTCGCTTAGGAATACATTGCCGTATTTCAAAATATCTGAAATTAATTATTGTTAATGTTGTATTATTATACTGTTAGAGTAACTATACTTAAATTGAACTTCATTTTGTGGAGTGAAATGGTATACTGGAGATAATTTACGAATGTTATCTGCCACTGTTTGCTAATGTATTACAATGTAAATACTATAAAGATGTATGGCCTGAAACTACGGGTGAAGGAAAAATGGGAAAAAAGTATGCTTCTGAACATTTGCCAATTTAAACCGACACTATAAATCTCTTCGGTCGTGTATATTTTTTTTTTGTGGGGCGAAAGCAAGTCATGTTTTGAGATTTATGGCGCGATATCTCATCGACCCTTGAAAACATCAATTTAATGTAATCTCACCCCGACCTTATTTATTTACAGGAGCCGTGCGCGGACCCCTCGATGGACGTGGTTGCTCTGAAGAAAGCGTTGGAATGGGAACTGTCGCTGGATGGAAGAGATTTGCGATCGCACGCCTGGTATCACGGAGCTATTCCGAGGATTAGAGCGGAAGAAATTGTTAGGGATGATGGATCGTTTCTCGTGAGAGATTGTACCTCGCAACCAGGAAATTACGTGCTCACCTGTCGACGGAACCAGCAAGCTCTGCACTTTGTGATCAGCCGGCAAATTTTGCAGCCGGACACCGTTTACGAACGGGTCCAATATCAATTCGAGGATGATCCTTTCGACACGGTTCCCGATTTGATCACTTCCTATGTGGGTTCTGGACGTCCGATAACTGTCCTATCCGGGGCTAGGATACAGACGCCCGTCAACAGGATGTATCCGTTATCCTTCTACGCAACTAAATATCCATCATCGATGTACCAAAGTCGCATGTCTTCACCGGCTACAACTCCTATGGGCAACAGCTCCTTCCGTTACCCGATGCAAATCTGTAAGCCAGCTTCTCCGAACAGAAATTCCAAAGATGCGCCTCCTAGACTACCATCCAAGAAGCAACGCTCTCAATCTCTGACTCCGGCGGAAGTGAATAGAATGGCACAGGAGAAATGTAACAGTGCCGATGGGGTCATACAATCCCCTCTAATGACTCGCTCCACCGGGAACGAATGTTCTAAATTTTCATCGCAATCCTTGCCCCGAAACTCCTGTGCTCGACTCTCAATTTCCCCGAGCAGCGTTACACTCGGCCGCAACTCTAAATTAAACCGGGTGCTTAGCGATAATTCCGAAGACGAAAATCTGCCCGAATCACCACCACCTAAACCATCTCGCATTCCCTACAACAGCAAAGATTCCGATTTAGATCCTCTACAAAGAGTTACATCATACCACACATCCGGTTCCGACTCCGGAAATGGCTCAGGGGATTCAACTGTCAGCAGTGATCCTGTTGAACCACCGCATCGTTCGGGTGTGGTGATTAAAAATCCACGTTACAACATGTCAGCATCTGAGTCGACATCCACACTGAAGAATCACGACTTTGATTACGTTGCGGCCGAGGAAAAGCTGATGCAAATGCCGCAACCTGAACTCGATCTATCCACGCAATTTGATCTGGAAAATTTTCAAACGATTTTACTGCCTGTTAGTGAAAATAAACCGTTAGATGGACAAGCGCTCAGGGGAATTAAAATAACGTTGAAGGAGGCCGGTTCTAGAATACTGGCGACTCATCTTACAAAAGTTGATTTGGAAATATTGGGGATGGACAAGAGTAGGCCGCAATCGAAACTCGGTAACGGTCTCGAGCTTTGCACTTTACCCCACGGTCATCAATTCCGATTAGATTTAATTGAAAGGTAATAATCGTTCATAATGCTCTAAATTATATTAACTATCATATTTTAGAACGGAGTGCTTAAAACTTTTAGTAGCCATAACTATTTTAACGTGTTACGATGAAGACGACCGAGCAGAGACCTTAAATAAATGGATCGAAATTGCAATCGACACAAAAGCTGCTCTCGGTAATTTGTACGGATTCTGTGGTATTATGTTAGGACTTTGCTTGCCGCAGGTAAACCTTTCAACAATTTTCTTTTAAACATGCATTTCTTATTTTACATTTCTTTTCAGATACAAAAATTGGATACCACGTGGCACAAACTGCGACAAAAATACACCGATTCAGCGTTTAACTTTGAAGCGAAATTACGTCCGACTTTAAAAAATATGAATAGTTGCTCAAATCCGCAAGCTCCAAATACAACGATTCCACATTTGCTGCCTTTTATACTCCTATTGGAGCGCAATTTGGACGATTTTATAACACCATCATTTGATCAAAACAGTTTGGCCGTAAACTGCTTGGGTCTGTGGGAAACGAACACCCAAGACTTCGGCCTCAGCACTTTGCTGGCTCACATGGATTCCGCACGAAAATTTGTAAATTTAAGTCAAACCTTCCAGAGGAACGCGGATATAGTTTTAGCTGAAGCCAGGTTAGATGAGATTGCAACTGATATGTTTAAAACCGAATTCCATTTGAAATTCCTCTGGGGAAGCCGCGGCGCTTACGCAATGTCATACGATAGGCACAGCAAATTTGAGCAGGTGCTCAACGTTATGGCTGAGAAATATTGCAACAACATCAAAGAAGAATCCGAGGTTTAAGTTATGTTTTCTACTAATTTTGATGCACCTCTACTAAAGCAGCTTATGTTAGATTTTTTGGGGCCAAAAAGAAACTAATCTTATTTTTCTTCCAACTAGTGCAACAAGACGTAATAAAAAAAATATATATTAAACGAAATAGACCAGTGCATCAAAATAGAATTTCAATTGTGATTTAATTGTAACTAATTTTAGTTTTGACATATCATTAGTCTGGAAACCAAAAAGAAATGAAAAAGATGAAACGAAAATGCTAAAATTTTTTGGTTACACGTTTTGATTAGGCAAAGCTTTAATTTGTGTCTAAAGTTAGTTTGTAGATAATCAAAGGTGCTCATTTATTAGATAAATTTTCGAAATCAAAAAGAAAATGGACATAAGTAACCAATTGTAATTTATGTTTCCTTTTTAAGGTTTATATATTACTGACAATACAACATGAAAGACTGCCAAATAATTAATTTTCCTTTTAAATTACGTTTTTTTATTTGTTTTTTTCATTCTTTAGTGCAATTATTTATTTGTTGATTTGTTATTTTTTTTTTGTTTGTTTCCTTATTTTAGTTTTATTTCGATTACAAGAACAAAAAAATAATGTAAATGTAACAGAAAAAAATTGTAAATATATATTATATATGAATAATGTAGATTGATGATAATTTATATATTATAACAACGGGTCCTAATCGTCCTATACTTAAATTAAGTTTTTACAAATTAGTGTTACAAATTGATTAATATTTAATGAGTTAAATTAAAAATTAATTAAGCGTATAAAACGCGCAAATATTATGGTAAAACATGTAAAATATTTATTGTATTTAGTAGTTTGATTCTGTGTATACACAGTGTGATCCTATATTAAAGTATATATTATCTTAAATAATAAAATAAAAATTCATAAACATTAAACTTATTTTTATCATTTATATCCTCTTCTGTATATTTATACAATTATGTAATTAATATATTGTGACTCACTTTACGAATTCTTATTAAATGAAAATCAAACATTGGAAGAAGGAGGAAAATCAAGCATTTATGTATCTTTAAACACAACATGATTTTAAATTTTTGAATGATCCAGTGCTGCTAACGTAGACAAAACGAATTATTGAAGCAATTTTAGTTGGTAGTATTTATTTTTGTGAGAAATTGTAGCGAGATGTTCTAATTTATTTTTAGGTTATATTTTGTTAAATTTTAAAAACAGAAGTTTACTTTATACTAAAATATGAAGATCAGAAGGTACAAGAAAGTTAGTAAGTTTTTAAGTTTCTACAAAAATAGTTTTGGTTTTAAAACGCCTTACCAAGTTTTGGTTGATGGTACTTTCTGTTATGCTGCATTGGAAGTAAGTTAACATGCATTTGCTTTACAAAACCAATTAATCCTAATTTTATTTCAGAACCACATTAACATTGCCAATGATATACCAAGATACTTACATGATGAGGTGAAATTTCTCACCACATACTGTGCACTGATTGAAACTGAGGAACTGGGGAAACAAGTTGGTGGTGCAAAAGTAATTCAAAAGCAATATGCTTTGCACAAATGTGGACATGAAGGAAAGGCAATTCCTGGTGATAAATGTTTCTTATCAATGGTTAAAAAGAAGAATCCTCAACATTATATAATTGCAACACAGGATAAGGACTTGCAGAAGAGGTTACAGAGATTACCAGGTGTTCCTGTAATTTATCTAAACATGAAAACACCTATTTTGTTACCACCATCACATGCATCAGAAAAGGCAACACAAAAACAATCTAATGCTGTAGTTCAAGCACAGAAAACAAATATTGATTTGATGAAAAAACAGAAGGGATTACTTGTTGAAGGTGCTGATAAACCTAAGAAGAGGAAATTGAAAGGTCCCAATCCACTGTCTTGCAAAAAGAAGCAAAATCCTACCAAAGTTGATGAATCTATTAATAAAGTGGAGGATGGAAAGGTTGAGAAAAGAAGTAGGAAGAAAATTAGGATTCCTAAGCATGTTAAAGAATTGTTAATAAATAATGTAAATAATCAAGAATAAAAACTATTTAAAACTTACTAATGTATTTTTATAAAAATTTGTTACTAGTACAATGAATTATTAAGGTAAAGGATTTATTAAAATAAATATATGTGGTGAATCAAGTTTTATTTACATAATTATATAACATTGTATAATGAAGAGTATGTAAATATATTTAACAAATGAACCAGTAAAATAGGTAAAAAAAAATACCAAAATAATTATTACAGAATAAATAAATAATATTTTTAATGATCTAATAGTGTATATGGAACAGAAACAATATTTTACTGTAATGAATTGATTAACATTAACGACTGTCTTCCATGGGCAATCAGTTCCTAATATTAACTCACAAAAAAACGCGAAAGATGGTCGTTTTTCGGTCTTTTTGTGCGCAACAGTAAGAACCG
The DNA here is from genome assembly GCF_001412225.1 of Nicrophorus vespilloides. Taxonomy (NCBI): domain Eukaryota; kingdom Metazoa; phylum Arthropoda; class Insecta; order Coleoptera; family Silphidae; genus Nicrophorus; species Nicrophorus vespilloides. The sequence goes on from NW_017099731.1 coordinate 62,107, forward strand.
AAAACCCTGGTGTATTTTAGTCTTTTATTTGTTCGCAGCTAATACACTAAAGTGACAATTAAAACTAATGAAAATAAAAAATCGCCTCGATTGATTATTCTTGTACGTACATTTTGGCCTTCACGAAGATATCAGACTATAAATCATTCTGGAACAGATTTTCATAGATTAGGGTTTCGGTTCTTACTCTCATTTAAAAAAAAATATAGTATAAATGATGGAACAACGCTCATAAATTAAACTCGTGTTTAATGTAAATATCTATCAGTATTAAAATTAATGTGGAATCAAGTAATAATTAAGGGAATCAATTAAATCATCCATTTGACTAACTTAAAAATGTGCGAAAGCCAATACTCTTATTCCACAGCATTGGCATTCCATTACACTGCTGTGTGTAATATAAAGCATTAAAATATTGTCATCAACATTGCAAACAAGAAAGTTTTTGCTTTGAATTTAATTTGCATGAATAAACTATGTACAAGTTAAGAGCACTTGGGGAGTAAACACAAAATCATGTTACATGCTCTGGGTTCACATGGGCATTTTCTAAAGCAATTACATACCCGTAGAGGTAATAGAAAAATGATAATAAATAAAATGCAAGCTTGATCCATCCCTCTCGTTGGCACCTGGTTAAGGTGTCTGCATTCATTATACTTGTAGGATCATAGAGTCCAGGGCCACTCATCACAGGCCTTGTTCTGTATCTGTTTATGTGATAGGCTATCAATGGTATATTGATTAAAATAGAGACCCATTCTCCGGCAGCCACAAATAAAATGTTGAAGATTAAATGCAGGACGTACTCAGGGAGTACGAGCTAAAACAGAAAATAGGAATTTAAACGCAAATACATTTCGACTAAAGTCGTGCATCTGTCTGTGCGATATAACTAGATGTAAATATGATTCATTGCTTGGGTGGCACTTACTGGGTTAAGGCTGTTACATTGATCTATTGGATTCTTGTAATCGGTTTTCAATTCGTCAAAGGCTATCACATGAAACAGCGAGAAGAAAATGAGAAAAGCGTCCACAATTAGGGCGATAATATATGAAAACGCTGGAAAATTGAACGCCATGATTATGAACTGTACTCTACTGTCATTCCTTTTGACCACTTTTGACTAGTCGAATCCACTTTCGACTAACTTCACTTAAGAAATTGTTTCAAATTAAATGATTACAACCCTTATATAAAATACTTAAACTTAAGAAATTCAGTACTATATTTGTGAGGAAACTACTTAAAATCAAGTTAAACAAATGTGTGATAAAGATTAGTTATTTACACAAGGTGCGGCTTCTTTAGATAAAAAAAAGTAAGTAGAAAATACTACTTCAGATTGATAACATTAAGGACATTTAGTAACAGTTACGATACAAATTTACATATATAACTTTTAGTACCATTTTATTAAATAATATAATTGTTATAATATTTCAATTTCAAAAACTTTTGTATTATTTTTTTAAATAAAAAAAAGTTGATATATTGACAATATTATTAAATTGAAACTGAATTTGCCAAAAAATGTGGAACGCTTCACGATTTTGCGTGTCATCCTTGCGCAGGGGCCATGCTAATCTTCTCTGTATCGTTCCAATTTTAGTATATGTATTGCCGAAGCAAGTACATAAGTTATAACGGTCAAGTTGCATAAGTACTAACCTACAAATTTTTTTGTACACTAAAGAAGTTAATATTATATTTAAAATATTTACGAAAATACTTTATATTTCAATAATTTATTCTACAGAAATTATAAGAAAAAATCATAGTTTAAAAATTAATTCATTAAATTTATAAAATATAATAAATAATATTAAAAAAAAACTAATAATTTTTCTTTTATAGTTTTATTTATTTGGAAATACCCAATAAAATTTTGTACGTGAATATACATACATAAATGTACGGATATTAGTTTATTTATTATTAGTATAATTTAAATAATTATTAAGTAAATTATCTACTTTATTAATTTATACAAATTATATTTGTCATGGACAATGAGCTTAGTTTTGGTTAGTCATCGAATAAATATATTATATAAACAAATAAATAACCGTGGACTGACTTCAGGCTGGTAGAGAAGAAATAACATTGAACAGCTGGTTAGTAGGGATTAATCACTGTCAGACGCTTGACGTTTGGTTATGCTACTAGTTGTGGATTGGAAGAGTTAGCTGAGGTGCATCCAGTAAACAACAAAGTTGAAAGATGGACAATTATCAATGGGCTTTCCTGCCCATACCTGTCCTATTAGAAGTGTTCAAACGGTTAGATTATAAGAACGTGGTGAAAGTGAGTTGTGTGTGTAGGAATTGGTATGAAATAAGTCGTGTCGAGTACCTCTGGAAGTATCTATTCTACAGGAACTTCAAAGTTGAATCAAATGTTGCGTTAATACCAGGTGTGTATGTAATGAAAACAATTGGAATGGATAACCTTTCCAATTGTTTCCATTCTTTTCTTTTCCCGCAGCGTAGGTCGTTTCCAAATATGCGCTGTATTTTTATATTATTCCATTTGGTATCTATTTTTACTTTGTATATGTTACGCTATAAGGAATTTCCGCTCGAAATAAGAAAATCAATTCTATCTGTTGAAGCAAAGTTCAACATTATTAACAATGGTTTAAAATTGAACGTTAATTAATACGATAAGGTGTAAGATAATATGTCTGTTTACTTCACAACGTATTCCATATATGACCATCCTTTCAAGTTTTGGAATTTATGTAAGGTTTTGATAGATGTGTAATATTTTTGTATAATAAGTAGAAATGAGGTAATCTTTGTGTATTTAATGAAATATATATTTAAATATGTTTATCAACTATTCTCTTGTTTATTAAAGTGTAAAATGAACAAAGAAGCTTTGATTTATTTAAATGATATATGTGTGTATTTAAGTTAATTATGTTTTTCCTATTTGTAGGTAAAAACTGGTATGAGGAATTCAAGAGACTTTATTACAATGTTCCATTAATACAAACAGAAAACTTGACTGATCATTTGAACGAAGTGCTGCACGTCAGTTTTTCACATAACGGAAAATATTTCGCAACTTGTTCCAAAGACGGCTGGGTCCATGTAAGTCCATTTTATGTGTATTTCCTTTACAAATATGACCTTAATGCTTACCGTAATTAGATTGATTTCTATTTACTTTAAGTGTTTCGAGTTAAGACCTTGCGTCAATGAAATGTAAATTAATTGACTGCAATTAAGTATAAGCATATTTGCAGCTCTGGGATTCCAAATATCCAGCAAAAATCAAGTTTAGCCATGACATGAAATGGTTTTCTTGGAAGTACACCCAATACTCGCAGTTCAACGAGTCGGATTCTCTCCTGTTAGTTTCCGGTGTCCATTTCGGAACGCCACACAGTACTTCCGGAGAGATCGCTGTATTCAGCATCCCAGGTTGTATTTCCCATTAGCTAAGTTATATATTAGGTTTTTAATTGAGATTGTTTGATTTTCCTATAGATTTTGAACTACAATGTCGCGTTGGAAGCAAGCCTTACGATATATTTGGTACTTGGTACAGTGATATACATCTTTTATCTGGAGATTTACGTTGGTTGGCTCACTTGGTGAGTACATCCATGCTACGTCTCAACAAAGCATGTCAGGAAGTCGAATCTGAACATGTTCCAGTTATTAAAAATCTGTATAGATTTTATAATAGGAATGCTAGTTCGATTAGGGCAATAATGATAGCTAATTGCTTACCAAATTCGGAATTGGTCGATGAGAAAGAGACTTGTGAAAATGACAATGACGTTAAAAAGGATAAGAGTGTGGGAGTTGAAAAGGGGAATCCCGTAAGTCACAGAGACATCGACAATTTAGCGATGTCAAGTAGTAGTTCTGTTGTGCAAAACGTGGCAGCTTCTTCGAAGGCCGTCGATCCTGACTACGAAGTTCCTATAACTTATAGCGCTGAATATAGAATGGCTGAAGCCATTAGTATGTCCGACTCTGATACAGACAGTGACTTCGATGAGAGGAGCAGCATAGATTTATCAGACTACTCACAGGTGGAAGGAGAACCTATTGTTAGCAACGACAAATATTTGATTTTTACAACGGGTTATAAAACGTACACCCCACATCAAATTGGTAAGTAATAAACTGTATCGAAAACAATTGGAATACTTTAATTGTTATTTCATTGCAACGACCTTCGTGCATGTTCAAAAACAAACATAGTATGTTGGTTTCTATACAATCTAGAATTTTATTTTTATTGAAGGTTTTAAGAGAATCAAGCCGTTCCCTTTTCCGAAACGCATAGATCCGGGCCTCTCGCTTAGGGAGAGGCTGGTATTAAGGGAGAAGTTAAGGTCTGCATCGCCTCCATCTGAACCGAACTGGCTCGATTATGACGCAGTATGCGACAAGTTCGATAAGGTTGACCATGTCATTGATTTGCATGGTCACATTATTGGTATGGGACTTAGTCCAGATCACAGGTAGTTTAGTTCATCTGAAACGAGATAATTAAGCCACACATGTAATATTTTTTAGATATTTATATGTAAACAGCAGACCTTGGCCTGTGGGTTACGTGATAACCCATCCGCTGGATCCACCGCCCATCGCTCAAGAAATTGACATACACGTCATAGATTTGGTTACGCTCAAAGAAGTTGGTAAAATGCTTCGCGCCCACAAAGCCTACACACCCAACAACGAATGCTTTTTCATTTTCCTGGACGTCTGTAAGGAGTATGTGGCTAGGTAAATGAATAACTTAGTATTTTTGATCAAGAATTAATTAACGATCTAATTTGAAGCGGGGCGGAAGATAAACACGGATATCTCTGGGACAGGCATTACGGTTGTTGTTTAGCCAAGTTTCCACATACGGACGTCGTGAATTCCGTTGCTTTCAATCCAAAGGATCCTGAAATGCTCGTAACGACTTCTGACGATTTCGAAGTAAAGATTTGGAGGTCCAGGTCAAAAGTCAAAGAGTTAGGATTGGAGGAGTCTCAATTACCAAAGGGAATAGAAGTGCGAAAGGTTAAAAAACCGGATGTGCCTCCGATGCCGAACAGACAGAATCAATGATAATAACAGTACATTTTTAATTAGATAGTAACGAATTCAATTTTAAAGCAATCGTGAATGTATAAAAAAAAGAACAGGGTCTCCGTTTCTTTATTTATTCGTTCTGAAGAGATTTATAAATTGTTGTATAGATGATATATACGTAAGAATTATTATTAGTTTTAAGAGTGAACATTTTTTTTTTATACATCGATGTGAATCTTCAAATATCTATTTATTTCTCACATTTATTATTATTTTTGATTAAGTTGGCTTAATTTTATTTATACACTTTGTGAATAGTTTCTAGTCATAAATATTTTACTTTATTTGTAATTTTACACATTCAAATAAAGCAATACGCTCTCTATAATAATCCTTAATTAATTGTGGGATAGATTTTTATAATAAAAAAGAAAGCTTTAAATGTATATACTTATGGCAATGGAATCGTATCACATCGAAAAATATTTAAAATACTTGGAAAGGATAAAATTGGATTAAGGATTAGGAGGTTCTTCATCGTGCGGCAGATTCTCATCTGGTGGATCCGCGTTTTCTACAGGAATTTGAACGGTTTCTGAAGCACTTTCACTGCGTTCCTCGCAAGCAGAGCTTTGATGCTGGTGCTTTTTCTCTACATGTCCCTGACAATGATCGCACTCATCATCACTGCTGTCCGAACTGCTCTCATCAAAAGCTTTCGGTTTCTTGTAAATGCAACAACCTAAAAAAGAAATAAACAATAAGTCTTTACCGCAAAAAGTAATATTAAACAAATATTCGACAATTCTATTCTGATTACTCCATGCCAAATATTTAACAAATTCAAAGTATTGTAAGTTTCTATATTATCAACTTTTAGAAAGTTTTCTTCTAAATAATTATTGGCGAGAGTGATATTTTTTAAATGTATAATTATTTAATTATAAACATTCCATTATAATACTATTCCAGAAAATTGAATTATGTAACATATTTTAATATTTTGCTACGTAAACGATTACATCAATTTTTGAGAGTTTGATGTAGTATTTGATAACAAATTTGGCACAGGTTAGTAATCAGTTATTGACTGTCGGGCACATTTATCTATATTAGAAGATAGATAACCGAAGGCCAATCATCGATTTAATTCAATTTCAAAAGTTTACTTCGACCACATTTTTGTCATATTTATAACAGGTGAAGTTAAAGTAAAACGTGTTTATTTTTTCGTTGTTGTTTCATTCAAGGTGTGTATTAAAAACTTTCTAAGAGACTACAGTCTCTTTATTACATTAAATCCATCTGAAAAGAATCGTTTAAGCAATTGTTATGAGAATATCAACAATGAGAAATTTTGCAAACATAATTCTTCAGAAATATAAATATATAGATATTTTCATTTACTTTCGAATTTAAATTTAAAAATGAACTTTGCTCTATTCGATTTCTACGAAAATAGTCTATTCCAAACCGAAAAATACGTAAGAACAAAAATATTAATAGTTTTCTCAAAAGAGATTTTAGATGATTAAAGTATGCATTCATATGTGGATGTATATTACTTACATAGAGAAATTTTTTGTAATGTCTTAAAATTATTTTTTGTTTATGTCGAAATCAAATAGATTTAATCGAGATTGTTTAATTACTGCACATAATTGATGTTTAAAAGCTGGGTTTGCGAACAATAATATGAAACATAAATATTTTACATTTAGATTTCTTTTTGTCCATGTGTTCATTGTCTATAGTTTCCGTAGTCCATTGTACTTTCCTGTCCGTCCTCGGCTTCCTCAGAGTCAACTGAACTGTAGGGACGCTCTACAAAAAAAGAACAAAACAAAAACAAGCAATGATCAATTAGTTCGAAATCAATTAACTGTGTTAATGAAAAGTGCAAAGTGTGCAAGTGTCTAATTTTTCGAGCGCGTAAAGTAAACAATCGATGTACTTAAAAATCCGGCGCGATTATGTGTGTGTCTATAAGCATTCAAACACTCGTACAAAAAAAAAGAAGAATGATCGATTACTTCACGCGCAATGAATATTAATTTCAATGGCTTAGTGGAGTCCGAGTCTCCGACGAGTTTACAATTAAATTGAAAATCGCCGCGCACGTTGTTATCAGATGTCCAAGATACTTTAAAGAAATAAGACCATTACTTAAGTCATCTTAAATATTACGAGCGGTCAGTCTCGATCGACTGCGAGCGACACGAATACTTTTTACCGGAACCGAATTCTTGCTGACGTCGAACGAAAGTGTAAGTTTCCTTTTTTTTTACTCTCTTCTTTAAAATACTTGTTTCCAATCCACCTTTACAACACGCAAATTCAACACTTAACAACAACAAAAAAACAGTGCACTGCAAATTAGTGCTCACGTACTAATCAGTATTAAGTATGTTTGTTATTGCATCTTTACAAACTTGAATTAAATGTAAATAATGAAATACGTAACATAATAACATTAGTTATTTGATATCATTTCCATACTTATAAACAAAGCAATTGAACCAATGCGTACTCGTCTTAAATTGATAGGCATTCGCTCTCCAATTAAAGTACCGAACAATTCATTAATTACACACGCAAACAATAGTAAATATTTTTAATGATTTGAACCATATTCGGTTTTTCACGTTAACTTTATTAGTGAACATTCCTAACATCTGAGACATTGAATAAATAATCAAGGAGTTTATACCTGTATAACAAGTAAAAAAAAATTCGTTGAATTGTGAGAAAACTTATTGTTTCAACTTATTTCGAAGAAATCAAACAACGCTTTCCTCCACTATCGCTTATTAATTTTAACTCGTAAAATTTTATGTACAATTTACTCATGGATAAAGGCGACGCAATTTCGTTTAATTGCTCTATTCTTAAAAGATCCATTTATCATGCACTTAGTGAATATAGAAAATAAAAAGTAGTGCAACGTGTGAAACCGATAAAGTGTTACTAAAGTAAGTAATTTTTCGATTAATAATCTATGCAACGCATTCTTACATGCGTATTAATTTAAATAAGTCGTGGAAGTGTCGGTTCATGTTAATATTATGCATTCAAGATTTCTTTGTAACAAAAAATAAACGTGTGTATAATGACTTGCACAAAAAAAGTTCGCTTAATTTAAATACGTACTTACAACTACTTTATTAATAAGTTACATATTGAAAACAACACGTGAGTTATTTCATAAAAAATATATATTTATTAAAATTATATAATTAGAAAATAAACAGCAATTATCAGAATGTTGTTAGTATTGTTGTGTATGGCAAGTATAGTAGAATATGTTATTGAATGATTTTATCTTGTTTCAATTGGGCAATGACGTTTTTATCGAATTTTAAAACTTCTTCGAGGATTTCATCTGTGTGTTGACCGAGAGTTGGTGGAGGCATTTTCACCAAATTTCCGCCGTCGCTGTATTTCACCGGTGGTCCAACTAATTTAATTTTACCAGCAGTCGGGTGTTCAATTTCCTTGACTAATTCGATTTCCTTAATGTGCGGATCGTTGAAAACATTTTCTAAATTGTTTATTGGTCCGCACGGGAATTGAGCCTTATCAAATAATTTGCTCCAATAAGAATTTGGATGTTCAATCATAACGCTCTTGATAAGAGCAATTAATTCTTGCCGATTCTTCACGCGATCTTTGTTGGTGAGATATTTAGGGTTTGTACCCAGTTCTTCTTGTCCTATCAATTTACAAAAATGTTTAAATTGAGCATCTGAGCCTGTTCCAATCGTGAAATACCCATCTTTTGTTGGGAATGCTTCATATGGCACAATACTCTCATGGGCTGTACCCCATCTGGTAGCCTCTTTTCCAGCATTCAGATAGTTTGAGCCAATGTTTATTAAGCTCGCCACTTGAGTACTTAGTAAATTACAATCAATTTTTTGACCTTTTCCAGTTTTAGCTCTCTTTAATAAAGCAGCCATTATGGCTCCATGAGCATATAAACCTGTTGCTAGATCTGTTACAGCAACACCTACTTTAGCTGGCTCACCATTTTCTGGGCCAGTGATGTGTAAGAGACCACCAATAGAGGCAGCAATAACATCATATCCAGGTTTATTTTTGTAAGGACCATCCGGACCATAACCACTGATTGAGCAGTAAATTAATTGTGGCGCTACTTCCTTGAAATGCTCATAACCTAACTTCAACTGATCCAATTTACCAGGAACATAGTTTTCCACTAACACATCTGAGTGCTGAGCTAAATTATAGAGGATTTCCCTGCCTTTCTCTGTTTGAATGTTCACACACATACTCTTTTTATTGCGATTGGCTGAGATGAAATAACATGATTCACTGCCTACAAATGGTGGTCCCCAATTCCTGGCTTCATCTCCACTGCCTGGTCTTTCAACTTTAATAACTTCTGCACCCAAATCTGCCAAGATCATGGTGCAGTACGGACCAGCTACGATTCTGCTCATATCCAGTATACGGATGCCCTCCAGTGGTTGGATGTTGGTGGCATTGCTGGAGAATCTAACCAACTCAGTCACCTTTGCAATTCTGCATAATTGCAATGGTTTCTTAAATAACTTGACTGCATTCATGCTGACTCAATACTAAATCTACTAAATGCCTACGACCCGCGATTAGTGAAAAAGCAGAAAAATTACAAACAACGTGTTATCAGCGGTTACGTAACGCACCGCTCGCTCTCTGTACTGTGGCATTACCTGATGCGAGTCCGTGCTATCTAGTGTGAGCGTAGTCGTAGCAGAAGTGCTATCTTGTGTAGGCTGCTGAGATGTTAGCTGCTCTGCCATAATTACCCTTTCATAAACACCGCACTTATACACAAAATGAAGGCAAGTTCCTTTCACGTGTGAATCAACCGAATACACGATAATAGAGATCGCGGCACGCTATACAATTGATTAGATAAATCTTAAAATTCAGTTATTTTTTTCTTTTTAATCAAACAAACAAACCAAAACGTCAAGTGCAGCTGACGTTAGCTGTCACGCAAACCAAATCCAATCGCCGACAGGTGGCGCTGAATCTAGGTCCTTACCAAATCTATATACAGTTTTTTATTTATGCAAAATCATTATATTTTCAAAACATTTTCGCAACTAATTTATCTCTAGTATTTGAAAATCATTTGATATTGCACAAACATAAAATCTGATTCGTACTTACAAGTTTAAACAATAAATAATATGGTTTTTAATATAGTCATAATGATAAGAAAAATTAACGAGCATCGTGATTTGCATTAATTTTAATCAACTAATTATTGCTTTTCTAATGAGGAAATAAAATCTAATAGGAAACGGTTTATTATTTTCTATTGAAGGATATTTGCTTTAATTAACGGTAATTGGCAATTAGTAATTAACTATATTTGTGCTTTGTTCACCTATGCAACCAAATATACTCAATTAATATTTGAATTTATTTATATCATTACTTGTCAAATTAATATGAACTGTAATAATTTACTTTGATATTTCATTTGTTTCAATAGGATTGTCATCGTTAAAAACAATGTTTATTGTTGTTGTTCATTTTTCTACTTATTTACAATAAGGATTTAGCTTGTGTTCCAATTACATCAGTTTTTATTTTTTACGATTATGGAGTCAGATGTATTTTTTGTTTTATTAGAGAATAATTATAATGTGTTAAAAGTAATCGAATAATTTGTTTTACTATATTTATATTAATTACAAAAATGAGTTTAATAAAGTAGTTTAAAGACTTGACTGAATATCAAAGTTTAATCTAAATATAAGCAACGATTTAAAACGGTTGTTTGATCGGTGTTTGTTTATAAGCTAGTTGGTTTTAGTCAGCTCATTAGAGCGAGTCGTAATCACTGAATTTTCTTATCGTGCACAATAAAAGCACCTGCTATTACAATTGTTCTAACAGAAACAGCTAAAAAATGGATGCTGAGCGACGAATTTACAATGATGTATAATAATTACGAAAGTGAATAGTGTTTTGAGAAATTAATGTTAATTAATGCATTTTTGCAGATAATGGACGCGAGTGTCACCGGAGGAAGTTTGGGGGGCAGAAAATATTATTTCGATGTTGTCGATTATTCCGTCTTCGGGGCAATGCTGCTGCTCTCGGCGATGACTGGATTATATTATGGCTGCAGAAGTCGCTACTGCAAAACGGGAGAGGAAGCCACGCTGCGGGAGTACCTAACCGGAAGCGGAAACATGAAACCGTTTCCTGTTGCCATGTCGTTGATTGCTAGGTAAGAAGGGAACCGTAACGAACGAAATGCTTAATTCGCCCCGCAGTTATATTTCAGGTGTCACAATTTTAGGCACCCCGGCGGAGATTTACAACTTCGGAACTCAATATTGGGTGATCTGCTTTTCAGTATTATTGAGCGGCATTGTGATAGCCATCGTGTACTTGCCAGTATTCTGCAAGCTGCAAGTTAATTCTTCTTACGAGGTTTATTAAATCCAAATTACACAGACCTTAACTTAATTCATTATTTTTACTTTCAGTATTTGGAGCTAAGATTCAGCAGGTCGGTCAGAAGTTTGGCTTCCACGCTGTTCTTAATTGATGAGGTGATGGAGTGTTTAAGTATTTATTAGGTTTCATAATTAGTTTTAAATTACAGGTAATGTTTCTGCCGATACTCATTTACGTACCATCTTTGGCTTTTAATCAAGGTAACTCGATTAAACAAATACTCTTATGAATTTTAAATTATTATTTATGTTACTACAGTGTCCGGTATTAATATACACTTGGTTGGTACTATAGTATGCATTGTGTGTATCTTCTACACTGTTTTGGTAAGTGGTTTCTCTGAAGCGCAGCAGCGAAAGAGCTAAAAGTTAATGATTTATTCGCATATTTCAGGGAGGACTTAAAGCGGTAGTTTGGACGGACACTTGGCAAATTATTGTTATGTTCATATCCGTGGTAGTTGTGGTTATACTGGGCAGTATATCAGTGGGTGGTGTTACTGAGATATTCAACAGGAACGAGCAAGGCGGAAGACTGATATTTTTCAAGTAATCTCAACAACAAGTAATTGCCGTTTAAAGTGCAGACACTTAACGTTTAATGTTGCAGCGTGAATCCCAGTTTATACGAGAGGCAAAGTTTGTTCAGCGTCATCATCGGCGGTTTCGTCTATTGGACATCTTACAATGCCGTCAATCAAACGATGGTGCAGCGTTACCTCTCTTTGCCATCGGAAAAACAAACCCGGATGTAAGTTTTATGCGTTTAGAAAGTCGAATGTATCGGCCGGAGTATCGGCTTTTATTTGGATGCATCTCAAAAAAACGATTTACCTGCGAGATCGAAAGGTCAATGTAAAAATGGACCCGACGATTGAGGCATTAATTATCATCCTACTCTGTCCATCCAACGAGACCCGGCTCTCACAATTGGCTTTAGTACAATTTAATAGTTCATGGTTCGTAAATAAAATTGAATTTCGCTTCGTGCAAAACTTTCAGCAACAAAGTTGCCGTGATCCCTGCTACGACAGTCACGGCGCGAATATTTATTATCTTTTATAGCTCTGCATGTCTCGAACTTATCAATATGAAATTTTAACTGTTTAGCTCGTAAAGTCATCCTATTTCCAGATTGTTTTCACTATATAATTAATACGTGCCCATTACATAACAATTTATCGTAGTGCACTTGAAAATAACAAAACCTTGAGATTAATTACCAACAATAATTAGCTTAAATACGATAAATGCAAACTATTTTTGCAAAAACAAATAGCAATTAAATTTTTAAAATAAACATAGAACATTTAATCTTCGGTAAGAAAAGTAAATCCCCTTGAAGCTGTTAAAATAATTATTTCATTTTAATTATCATATAATTTGTATTTATATTTTTTTATACCGCTTTCATGATAAACGAAATGTAAATATTTCGCTAATTTAATTCTTTATTTATTTTAATTTATAGGTCCATCGCATTATTCACAATTGGCGTAATGATATTTTTGACGATCTGCTGCTATAGTGGATTATTAATATACGCAACTTATTACGACTGCGACCCTCTGTCATCAGGGCGAATTAAAGATGATGATCAGTTATTACCTTTATTTGTGATGGAAACTGTTGGACATCTACGAGGTGTATCCGGTCTTTTCATTGCCGGAGTCTTTGGTGCTGCTTTGAGGTAAATTTAATCAATCGCTTATTAAAATTATTTTCATTAATTTATGTTCGCACTTTAGTTCGCTGTCCGTCATTTTAAATTCTACTTCGATGGTGTTTTTAGAAGATTTCATCAAGTCCTGTTTGAGACTGCATTTATCCGAGAGAGTCGAATCGATTATAGTGAAAATAATGGTGTTGAGTTTGGGAATCGTTGCAGTTGGCTTCTTATTCATCGTGGAACACCTGGGTGGAGTTCTGGCGGTGCGTTGCAATCTGGTCTGCAGATCTTATCATAATGTAATTCGAATGATTGTTCGTTTAAGTTAGATGGCGACAGCTTTGTCCGCAATTGCAGCAGGAACAACGTTCGGAGTTTTCACTTTAGGAATGCTGGTGCCGTTTGCTAATAACAAAGGTGCTCTCATCGGAGGCTTAGCTGGAGCTTTAATGTCAGGATGGGTGTCGTTTGGTGGCCAGTATGCATATGCTGCAGGTTTAGTTGTACCCCACAAACTTCCAGTATCTTTAGATCAATGCGAAGCTAAATACGGAGTGAACGTGAACTATACGGAACCAGTACATTGCAAATAATCTTGAAGTAAAAACAAAGTTGATTCGCTCATTTCTTGTAGGTATATCCAAATGAATCTGATATTTTCCCGATATTCAGGCTTTCCTACCATTGGATCACTCCTATCGGCGTATTCACTGTAATAGTTGTAGGTATAATTGTGAGTTTGATAACTGGAAAAACTGATGTTAGAACAATAGATCCTGACTTGATTTCACCGGTGTCTCACTGGGCTTTGCCGGCCGAAGCCCATCGATTTGCAGGATCTGCGGTGGCCAAGCTCAGGCGGAAAGGCCAAGACTACGACACTCTCATGAAAGAGATTACAGTGCAAAATGTTGAGAACAAGGTAGAACTAACATTTGTCTTCCCATAACACTCATAATACCCTCTTGTTTTGTAGGAAACCCCATCAATTTCCGTGATTAACAGACGACGTATTTAAGTGTACTTAATTTTATTATTTTTTATTAATTGATTAGAGATTTATATTTTGTATATAAGATTTTAATAAAAAGAATAATAATATTTACTATTTAACAAACAATCTTGTAAGTTTTTCGTAATTGTTGATTATGTTTGTATATTATTTTTACTCTCAAGTTTCTGAAATAAGACAATAACACGATTCTTATATCATCCTTCTATGAATGTATTGTTTCAACATAATACACATTATTGATTACATATCTAATTTAAAACGTCAATTTACCTTTACGTAATCACATTACTAAAATTTCATAATTTACCGCATTTCACAATATTTTATAGTGTTTACAAATGCATTTTGAAATAAATTTTTGAAAATACCCTAAAATTCGATCCTGGAATTTAGATACTTGGATCAAGGATAAGTATAATTGAAATTTTGTTTAATATATGTCCGGGTCAGGTAGCATTTTTGCAAATATATCGAGTGTCTTACATGGTACAATTAAATGATCTTACATATAAATTTTCTTAAAAAACGTTATATTTCGATAATTTTTCTATATTTACACCTTTATGAATATAATTTTAGAAAAATTAAGATCTGTAGTCCTACCGCGCGAAACATTGTGGTGACCGAAAGTCGCCTCTCGTCCACAAAGGGTTAATATTTCTTAACATGCATATTCATCGTTTTATTAGTTCTTTATTTAAGAAAAATCTTAATAACTAAAAAAATATTGATTACTTTTGTTGTCAATTTATTAGTTTTTTGAAAATTGCATTTTAATTCTTAAATAATGTTTAAACTTATATGTAATTTACTTTTTCTTTGAGTATGGCAGAAGAAACTTCAGTAGATTAAATATTTTTAATTAATTTTTTTTTTAAATATATTTTCTTTGAACTTTGTACATTTTGTATTTGGAAAAATCATTGGACCTTCGCTGAAAGTAAAGTTGCATTTTCTATGTTTACTATGTTTAACTAAAATATTATTTGAGATTACGGTTAAACATTAACAATGTTTAATTTAAGTCTTAATTGTAATTAGTGGATGTAATGTAGGGAAGTTGTGCTGGTTGTTTTTCTTCTTGTTGTTGTTGTCCGTAATTTAGTTGGCTGGCTTGTTATGCGTTGATTGTAATTTTTGTATCTTCCCGTTCTGGTCTTCTCCAAAGTTTCATAATTAAAATATATTCGAGGCGGTTTCAATTATACGTCGAATTAATACCCAAAATTCCTGAGTGAAGCAATCTATAACGGAGATTTAATTAAATTCGCATTCCGATAATGAATTTATGATGCGTGCGCCATGCCGACGAGATTGTTGCTTCAGTCCTTAACAAAATTCGAACCTTTTCGAAGGTTAAAATATGAAACGCGCGCGGCACGAAATGAATTTAATTAGCTTTACCGAATTTATTGTTTCTTCATCTAATCTTTATAAATATATAAATTACGAAACACACAGAAAACTTAGCCAAAACAAAAAAATGCAGCAAGTAATATTTTTGAATTTGACTAAACATCCTTCAAGCTCATATAATTACATTATTTGATAAAAAATACTAGAATGAAATTAGAGACCTATAAAAATGCTATAAATCTTCATTCAAGACTATTAATTAATAAACAAAATAAAAAAGTATGAAAATCAATGTGAAAGACAACATATAAAATATATTGAAGGTATTAAACTCAATAAAAGTTTTAGAAGAAATAAAGAAACATTCAAACTTACTACAAACTACTACTAAATACTTTTAAAAACACATAAATTCATTAAATATTCTTAAAGCATTATATTTGCTACACTATTTGATAAAAAGAAAATTGGAGACCCTTAAAAATGTCTGTATTTATAAATCTTCATTCAAGACTATTAATTAATAAAAACAACAGAAAATAAGGTTCCAAACGCAATAACAATTTCAGAAGGAATTAAGAAACATTCAAACTTACTACTAAATACATTTAAAAACAAATAATTTCATAAAATATAGGTGACATATCAAATGTATTATTAATTTTCAAATGAATAAAAATGAAGATAAATATACTACAATCAAATACAACAGACTATCGGAGAAATTGTAGAGAATTATATAAAAAAATGTAATCTAATTACGAGAATGAAATGTAATACGTTTTTCTATGGTTATGAAACTACAACAAGGTAAATTAATGAATTAACGTTAGATATACAAACAGACATAGAGAGTGTATTTACGTATGCAAGTAGGGAGGCCGGTCGCAATTTTGTTTGTGGCAATGTTAATTAATAGTTGGGAGATCAAAGGAGGCAGATAATTTGTAATAATAATATCCAGTGCTTGGTCGAAATGAGAGTAAACATTTGTTGTCCGCGGCGACCGACGAAGGGTTCGGATCGTTTAATTCGTTCTCCACCTACCCCCTTCCACCAAAAACCACCCTATCACCCATTGCCCAAAGTTACCGATAAAGGGCGCGCGTGTGACCGAGCTAATATTAATCAGAATCGGTCCGAGGCAGCAGCGGCATGAGATATGTGTATGAGGGCCCGACGCAAGCATCATCAAGGGAGTTTACATCCTTGACTGAAGGATAATCCTGCTGGTCAAGAGTGTGTTTATATTGCTTTGCATATACTCTCCAATCTCTAGTCAAACACTCCTCCCGCTGCTTAACCGGGATGCTTTCATCCGCTTTGATCTCCGGCAGTATTTACGCTGCTTAATGTGTTTATCTGGGGGGTAGGTATACCGCACAAGATATTCTTGAAGTAAGAAAGAGTGGAAAAAAATGTACGAGTATGATGAACCGAAACACCAATTAATCGTTTGGTATTGCGTCAATATTCGGACTAACACTGCACCGCGATGTAAACCGACAGAGACCGCCGATGCGGTTTCCGAATTAAATTGAAACAAATCCCCGGTATTAATCGAATTACCGGAAACGCGGAATCAACACGTTGGTATGGACGGTGGTGGTATGCTGAAGCTGTAATTTTCGGAACTGAATGATGTCGTATGTCGTAGACTCAGAAAGTAAATTTAATTGCGATCGTAACGACGTCGGTGTGCAACAATCAGCGTACCGTACCGAAGCCGCGGTTTCCATACTAATCAGCCTGTGTGATCACTTATTCGAGGATTTATAAAGCCGTTTTCGTCGGGATTCCTCCAACAAATCGAGGACTAATGACTCGCATTGACTGGATTCCGCCATTACCAACTCTCTATCCATCTCAAGATTTTACATACATATTTTACAAAATTATGAACGTGCTTCGTTTTACAAGTCATCCAAGAAATCACATTCCATTTTACTACAAACTAATATATATTATAAATACAAATAATAAATTTATTTTTGCTAATGTTAATGACAAAATCTGTACTATGACTATGACTTACAGTTATAGCTATTAAAATAAGCTTTTTTGTTATACAAATTATAGTAAATTATTAAAGGACTAGTTAAAAAAATATTTTTTTTACTTCATATTAAAATTTATATCAATACAACGATGAGTAAATCGTTCATACATAATGCATTGTTACATCAGCGAGTAAATCACACGCCGACTCAGTTTTTTTTTGCTCTGCGGTTTCGGAATAATTGCATTTTAATTAAATACAAAGTATATATTTATTTCAGTGCAATCTCAATGCTGAAGGATGAATAAATATATAGCCGATACTTCCGCATTGTTGCATAACGTTGTTGCGACTATTTGTTGCTATTGAAAAACTACATGCAGATATAACGAAAACTTGTGTTGCCATTGAAGCTACTGTCATTATTCAATGTTTCTAAGACAACACAGATAAGACGTACAATTCCATTGAGTATTTATTTAGGAATTGCTATTATTTGATGCTATTTCAAAACTTCAGAAATAGTACGCATTTATTATGAGCATTTTAGAATTACTAAAGCCACGTGTTAGAATTATTAGTGATTTAAAATAGTTCAAATGTTATTCTACCTTAGTTTATATAATAATATAATAGAAACTTGTCATACACTTTTAGAATTTAGCTAAGCCTAAAAATTTCAATTAAAAAACAATTAACATTATTTACATCATTAAAATCTTCATTTCCATCAATTGTTAATAAAATAATAAAAAGAATAACAATTTTTCATTTACACTATAACATTATTTTTGTATAATATGTATTTTTTTTGTTTTATTAAAAATTAAAGCAGTTATAATACATTAAAGTCTACGCGGCGCGTGCAAATATCGCAATTGCAAGTTTCCACTTTACATTAATACTAACCATTATATACTTAGTATAAATTATATTACAATTTCTGTTAATAGTTTGTAATATTTGGACTGTACATTCCCTATTAGAGAAGTGAGTTTCGTTATGTGTGTGCATATATATCTGTATGTATATATATACCATATACATAGATAAATATATATATATATATAAATGTAGCCCCGCTTCAACGGAATAATTGTTTACATTCCATTACGTTATATCTTTACCTATAACTGGCTATATTTGCCATGTCCTACGAATTCTGAGCAAATAATCTCTGACCAGTGTTTACTTATGTATATCATCTATATAGATAAATGAATATGCCGTTAACAGGAGGGACTCGTCTTCAGAAGATAACGTTGTAGACAGGAGAAGCGATTCAAAAGGTAAAAGGGAAAATAACAAATATGAGAATTTAAATTAGGATAAATACGAGGCTAACCGAACTGTGGATTTGCAATATAAATATATTTCGCTTTGTGAACGTGTGCTGTGAATAGATTAATAAGGGACTTATTCAAATATGTATGTGTGTGGGGAATTCGATTGAATGGGAGACCGATATTATGAGCGCAGGTAACGAAAGAGAGAGAGAGAGACAGAGCGAGTTAGAGCGAATGACTGCGAAGGGAAAGGGAGAAGAGTCTTTTATGCCAAAAACTAATTGGTTGTAGGTTATGCGAACAAAAGCCCCTCTATCTACACTTATTAAACAATTCAAATTGGAAAATGCAATGCATGAGGCTCCACTTCAGAGATATATATATATAGCATTAATGCCGGAAAAGTCGGTGTTTCTACCCTCCACCCCGCTACAGCTTCAGTCGACGTATCAACCTCCCCCGCCCCAACATACACACACATTGTCCAAAATGATAAAATTGAAGCTTTGTTCGCATACTAGCGATTGTGGAAAAACAATAGAATTCTCAAACACTACACGAATTATTAACTCGGCGTAGCGCGCAGCGACGCGAATTATTTAATTAAATTAAAACTCGGGGATTTTATTTTAAAAGCGAATTTATTAATTAGAGGCGGAGTGAGGGGACGGCGTTTCGCAGGGAGGATGGAACGGCGGCGGCGGTTGTTTTTGGGAGTGAGGTGGGGCGGAGGGGTTGTCTGTTGGTGCGGCGGGGGTTTTGTTCTGCGCGGGGCAAAGGGTGAGTCGCAGGGGCGGTTTTAAATTGGGAACATGCCGCCGTCGGTGCCGTTGTTTGTTGCGTTACTTAATGAATGTTTGCTTTTGGAATACTGAAGGGGGTGGCGGCGGCGACGGCGGTGGGCAAAAAATAAATAAAATGCGAAAAGGGGTGAGATGCGGAGAGGGACGAGATGATGGTAGTGGGATGGGGACTACGGGTCTTCGGATCTCGGAATTATAAATTGGAAGGATGTTTAAGTGAAGAGTTCTGTGCAAATTTAAAGGGTTATGCAATCAATATATTCATTAAGAGAACAAACTCAATTACAGTTCATTAGGGAACTTTTAATATTTACTAAACTTCTAATTAATATACTTGTCGGTGCTTCTGTATTGGTGTTCAGTTATGAAGTAATTATGTACAGGGGGTTTTGAGGGGAGTTGGGGGAACGGGTTAAGGTTGGTTGGTAGCCGGGGTGGAAGAGAAGGCTTCGTTTTGCCCTCCGCTTGCAGCGTTCTATTGGAAATCTGGCGAACATCTCGCTTCGATTTCTCATTGATTATTCATAACGAATCTCATATTTACAATTGGAATAACAAAGTACGTTTACCGAACGTCGGCTTCCATTAACAAATCCACCGAAAATTATATAATATAGCCACTCTGCTTACATCCAATACTTTATTATATGCAACTAAGTCCATCTATCAACACATACTGGGCACATTGAACATAGAATCAATAATGCAAATATCTAAATATTTAGTCATGTAATCAGTTTTCTTCATCTTCTCTTTTCACTTCCTCGCTTCATCTTGCATCTTGCACAATTTCGCCAGTCACTGCTTTTGTTAATTGTAGATTTACCTAATCCAGCCTGAGTTACCAAGAGGAAAAACATGTGGAATGACTACACTAAATAACTGCTTTCAAATCGGATATAGAGATACTATTGCATTCTTAATAAATTTTAAAAGACACGTATAACTGATATGGGGTAGAGATTGCTGATGTAATCAGTTTTTCTAATGTCGATTTTATGAATTTGTGAAATTTTCATGAATTTTAACTATAAAACTGATGTAATCGTTCTTAGTTATTTGAAGTAGAATCATCAATCATGAATAATAAAATTTCTAATTAAAATATTACCTAAATAATTAGGTATTAAATAAATTTAACATTGAATAAGTGAAATATTCAGATGTGCGTGAAATGCAAATGCTGAGTGGCGGGAAAATTAAATAATGTAGTTGGCCGATGTTAATTGTAGTGAAATCTCTGCAGTTTATTACGAATGTATTTGTAAAACTTATTAATACAACATATCGGTGAGCGGCCTCGTCAATAAACAACGGGTGGAATTGTATTATTTTATAATTAAAACGTTGCTATGTGTCGTCGACCAATTAATAATTAATTAGTTTCGTTTGCGTTCAGTTTTAATGTGGAGCCTGGCAATTTCAGCAGCAGTAACAGAAGCAGCAGCAGCAGTACACACGACGCATGTAAACATGTACGATTAATATGCATTAAAACTTATCTGATAATTATGAAATTAATTCCATTATGTTTTCATTTTGCTTTTGCCGACTGACCACCCCGACGTACGTGACTTGTGTTACTTACAATATTATTCCTGTTGCGTGAAATTTTACGAGATAAACCCACTATACTCAGTACCGCACTTTACATAATTTACCACCGGCTTCCAGCTCACGTAACAGTTTCTGCTCTTTTAATACTTATAACTTTTTATCTCGTTCATAAAAGGATACGTCATTTCTTTAAATAAACTCGACTCTCTATGGTTTCTCCCTTAGCCATAACCATTATGATTACATTTATATAATATAATTATTCAAATTCATATAATCGTAAACATACAAAATATAATTTACAAAACTGATTCAAGATATTTCACAATTCATATTAAAAATGTAATAATTATTTAAATTCTGTGAATTCAAAATCTAACTTAAGGAATAAACATAATACCAACTATTGAAAGTTGATTTCATTAAGATGTTTAATTTTTCCTCCAATAATAATCAACAAAACCATAACTAATATTTTTAAGTAAGTAAAAAATATTTAAATATATACAATAAACAAAATAAGTTATGTCTATATACACTAAATATATACAGTCAAACTGCAACTGTTTCAATTTTATTATTCTTAATTTTTCTTCATTCCTAAATTATTACCTCATTTCTTTAAATAAACTCGCTCTGCGTGATTTCTCTCTTAGCCACAACTATTATGATTATTTTTATATGCAATAATTATTCAAATTCTTTACAAGAAAATAAATTATACTTACCACATAATTAGAACATAAAAAAAACAATCATAGCTTGCATAACCAGTTATTTTTTTAAAATAATAACACACATATTTTACTACATTACAAATGATTCAAGATATTATATAAATCAGTATATTTCTATAATAGTATTTGAATGATTCAAATTGTTATCCAATAGAAAAAATGTTACTTTGTGATTATTGTCATTAATTGATAACCAAATCTTTAGAAGTTACTTAGTCGAAATAAATGAGAAAGACGGAAATTCATTATTACATTCAACGATTTTTCTATCTGTGATGTTCAGATAATTTTATCACTTTACTAATTTGAATACGCGTTATTTTTTATGGCCGCCCCATGGATACACAAAGGCTTATGCCTTGAAATGTAAAATTGTTATTACGGACCATAAACTTCCGAATTAAGACTGCGATTGTGTAAAGTGAAATGTAGAATCCATCCTCGCAGCAACAGATGTGGTAAATAAAACGCTTCGTGTACGATTCAGGAAATCGTTATGGCCATTTCAATGGCATCTGTTGTCTTCGGCTCTGACACATCTTCTCCCTTTTATATTCCGAGAGCCATAATTAAGGAAAATATGTTTATTAGGGGCCGCCCCACTTTCGACCGGAAGGAAGTTGGTAATTAAATTACGTTTACCTGACGCTTCGCATTCAAATTACCGGCGCGTCACTAAAGTCGTAATTTACCGCATTTACTTCAATAAATCATTCGGAATTGTAAAATAGAACCCGCTGTGCTCGTTGCGCTCTTTCGTATTCTAAGTTTATTCATTCTTTTCCAGAAGAATGCATGCGTTATGCAAATACGCTTCAAATTGAATACATACTTAGATTATTGATATCGTTAGCCTTGTGCTCTAATTCCCGAACTTATCACGTGGTAAATCCTTTAAATAACTACGCATTAATTTTGCTCATGCTTATAAACATTTCATTTTATTTTTATAAACTATATATATTATTTATATTTGCTTCTAATTTCAGAGATGATAGAAAAACCAATAATTTGATTCTAGAAGAAAATCTTTGTATTAAATTTAAAAATGAATGCATTTATATGCTAACATGTATTGCTTACCTTAAATTCTATTTTTAATGTGTATATTTATATCTGATATACGATTCGAAATGATAAAAACAAGCTTTATCAAAGTTTCAACGTTCTTGAATAGTGAACCTAAAAATGAATATAATTTAAATAATATACTCTATAATTAACTCTATGATTTTTCTATTAATTTATTTACTTTAAAATAATTCCTGTGTATAAAACCTTTATAATATTGTTGGCATTATTAAAAAAAAATATTATTTATTATCAACAGAAATTAACTAATTATACAAATATACGACTCATAGTTTTTTTTCCTTTAGAAATAATACCTTTATATTATAAACCAATTAAATTACGATCATAAAAATAATTTGAAAGCAAAATTCTCTTATTACTTCCTCTTTTAGCGATGCGATTCAATGAAAATCGATGCTAATATGTTATATTTTTCTTCTTTCTGTCTCTCTGTATGTTCTTTGTTATTGGCTCTGAGCTTCTAGAGATGATGTAACACCTGGAGATGTTTCCGTCGCGATGAAAAGAAGCATACGTTTCCCGTTGTAATCCTATTTGCGACATGTCTTTGATTCCTGAACGCATAATTGAAGCTCTCTTCATGAAGAAGAAAGCACACAAACCAAACACACTACCACGAAGAGGGGAAACCGCAAAATCTCTACTTTATATTATAAAATACACTCGCAATTCGAGAGCTTACGCAATAAATGCTGTTAAGATGCGCGGGAGGGTCGGGGGAGGGAAAACACACTGGTCTCAAATGCTGCACGTAAGCTTCTTATGACATATTCAATTGACGATATTCGTTTACATATTTTCAGTAATCATGAAAACAGATTTTTTTTCTAATTACTTTGTTATTATAAATAAAATAAAACGATTATATAATAATAGATAAACGTGTTTAAGCCTTTCTTAGATCAATTGTAATAAAATTAGAAACTAAATATTATGTATATTATATTATTATGTATTGATTTTCTTGTTTCTAATTAATTGAAAATGAACGTCTACATGTTTATTATTGCATTAAAATACTTAGGCCCAATTTTATATTTCCTATACACCGAAGATATACCAACAACAGAGAAAACAAACACAACAATCATGGCGTCAGACAAAAGTCCCATAATTATATCTCAACACCTTCAAGAAGAGCTTAATCTGCTCGAGATATGGTTCAGGAAATGGCGAATTGATATAAATCAGTACGAAATAGGTGCATGTTACTTTCATCTTAAAAAGAGAGACCTGTCTTCCAGTCAAACTCAACAACAAAGTAGTTCCAGCATCTTCAAGGGTGAGATATTGGGAATGTACCTGGATCCGAGACTGACTTGGAAGGATCATATCCAGGCAAAGCGTGAACAACTAGAAATAAAATTTAGAAAGATGTATTGGCTACTTCACGCAAATTCGCAGTTGACTTTGGAAAACAAGTTGCTTGTGTAGAAAATCATATTAAAACCAGTTTGAACATACGCTATCCAATTATAGGGAACTAATAAGAAAAAAATCCAAGTATTTCATTCTAAATGTATTAGAAGAATCGCGGGTGCATCATGGTACATCACCAATAAGAGACTACGCCAGAACAACCACTTCGGTTGCCAAAGATTTCTCCAAAAAATATACGAACAGGCTTGATTCTTATACCAACCCGTTGATAGTCAACCTTCTCGACAATAGCGTGACAACAAGAAGATTAAAGCGATTCAAGCCCTTGGATCTTCAATTTAGATTTAAGTAAAGAATAAATAAATCAATATTATATACAAACGTCAACAGCGATTTGATTTGATAAATTTTTAGTAGAATAGATTGTAAATAAAAACTGACAAAAAAAATATAACTTATTTTATAAAAATAAAACAGCTTTATTATATGCAAATGTGCAAATGTGAAAGAATAAAACTTAAAATTTCAGATTTTACAGTTACTCGTTATCTCATATATAATAAAGTATTGGTATTAATTGGTACCATGTTATAAAATAACTCAGAATTAGTATAATCCAATTTCATGGAATTCATGTTAAAGAAATAGAAACTATAGGACTGTTTATTTTACAGTCAATTTGTATGAAAACCGCGTTATATTCAATTTTCTGCGTTATCACAGTATCTTTTATAGGAGGGTTTACTATTCTTCAAACTGAAAAACTTATATTGTAATCTAATTAAGAGTGTTTAAATTTACTTTATATCTCATATAATTTCTTGCTTTAAAGTAATTATATGAAAGTGTATGTAAAAATAATAATAATTGTATAAATTTGATCACATTTCGTAAGATGATTCAATGAGCATATTAGAATAAAAAAATGCTGTGTGTTGTGTTCAGCGAAAATCGAAATGTCATGAATGTAATGCTGTTTTTGTTTCGCTGGAAAGGGTTACGTATATAGTTTGGATTGATGTTTGATAAATTGAAATGGAGCGGAATAATTAACTGTAGCTATTCTATTTGTCGAAAAATAAAAACAATATTTGTCGGTTCGGCCGAACTACAATGGCGATAATTCCGAGGCTCACAAAAAAAAACAAAGAGCGAGAGAGAGTATGCAGTGGGGTAAAGAGGAGGGTGCAAAAAAACGGTTACCCCTTGAATGCCGCCGAAAATAAACAATGGCACATTTATAATTAAAAATGTACACAAAATTAAATTCATTTTATGTATAAGCAAACACGGTCAAATAGCTGCATCGGACATTTTTTTAATTAGAGGGATCTCTCGGTGGTGCAGCTCACATATACGTGCACACACGCACACACATACCTGTACATAGACGTGTACATATATGTACATACACATACACTTACGCACATGCACACACAAATACAAGCGAGGGAGGGTATTCATACACATACATAGAACACATGCACAAAAACAGACATTTGCAGTGCGGGTCGGCCCGATTCGCGAAACACAATGGTTCGCCGTTTTCCATTCTGATTTCTGGTCCCCGGGCCATATTGATAGTCAATAATTAAAAAATTACGTTTATTTAGTCGCCCCACTAAAATACATTTATTATATTATATTTATACGAAAAACGTAAATAATCCTTTTGTTACTACTTGACCAAACACACACGCGCTCGCACACATACGTACATACCTGGCTCCAACAACGCGGACCGTTTATTTGTTGTACATTTTATTATGCTACAAAACTGAGGCCAACAAATTATATATTATTTCAATCAACTCAACAATATACGTGCCCGGTCCCATTATTACACTTCGAATTAATATTTTAGGGCCGGTTCATATTTCATGCAATTTATATGCACAATGAAATAAACAAGCTTAATAACCTTCGTACAGATGCTAACAATTTTCCGCGGATTTTAGTTGTAAAACAGAGGTTCCCAAACTTTTTTGTGTCGTAGACCCCTTGCCATGTTTTTCGGTTTTGGGTAGACCCCCTACTTACCTGATATTGATTTTTTGTAAATTTATTATTTAAATTAGGACATCTTTATAATTATTAAGATCTTTGCTCTGAGACTGCGCGTATGCTTGTAATAAGATGATACTGGTATATCATTATGTGCAGGTTTTTACAAGTTCAAAATGTACACAACTTACACAATTTTATAAACATATATAATACACTTTTTACTTCATAGGCACTTTTATAAATAATGTATATGTCTTTATATTATAAGATAGTATAATGTAAGTAAATAGGTACTATCAGTGTATGTTGAGATCCACTATCGTGGACCCCTATTTTCATTTCATGGACCCCCAAATTTTTTTTTCGCTAACGTAGACTAGCTGTTATAGACCCCTGGGGGTCTATATAGACCACTTTGAGAATCACTGTTTTAAAGGAATGTAGAAAAGTAAAAATATATTAAATCAAATTGTAAATATTTTTAGTTTCATTCTTTATGAGTGAGAAGTATCTTTATAGTTTTAGTGCTTTTTTATTAAATTATGTACATTGTATTATTATTTCCTAGGTATTTCCAATGGTATTTTTATGTAATTATTATAAGAAATTGTTTATTTTTTTATGTGACTAATTTTTTCATAAAATAGTAAGTTTTATGTATCCAAGAAAGTAAAGGAGAAATAATTAAAATTAAGGGATTTTGGCTCTATTTTAACCAATATTTGATAAATGTTTATTTGAATATACTTATTTTTTCTATGTTTTGTTGTATATCAAATAAAATATCAAATTAGGTTAGTATAAACTTAACCAACATATTATGTAAACGAAAAGTAATGTATTCCATGATGAAAGAAAAGAGATTTTAGTTAATTCCATTTTTGGTCCAATACATTTTTTTTTAAGTAGTTTTAATACAATTTGTAAAGTTAATTTCAATATTAATTAAATAATTTTAATCATATTTGTTTCAGTAATGTAGATTTTATATAATTTTAAATGATTTCTAGAGAATGAAAAAAGTTAATGCCCAAAAATCCTTGTTATCTGTTCGATTCAGTTTACCCGGCGAATCCACCATATAATAATGTATATAGTGTAAATATATTAAATCTTAGGTCATTACGTATAAACTGAACTATCAATACAGTTTTGCTGAAAACCGTTTTATACAGTGATCCAATGTCTGGAAACAATGGTCATATACTTCGGAATTTTCATTGATACTTCGAGTTGACTGCTTTATATTTATAAATATTGCGAATTGTTGGGCTATCCATGGTTTACAAAATTAAATCTGCAAAAAGTATGATTGGCCAATGAAGTACCTTCACAATAAGAAAAAAAAAACAAGAAATGTTAAAGTAAAATATCAGAGATATCGGATATCAAAGTTGATACATCGGTAATCGGACATTTCATAGTTGACCTAATATACTAACAGAGATTGTTACAAAAAAATAAATAATTTATTTATGTTATTACATAAATAAATATGAATATGATTAAATTGAATTATTTTTCAATAATGACATAACTGTTATGAAAATTTATTTTTATTGCACAAAAACTATATTTGTATTATATAAAAAGTTAATACTTTTTATGTCTTCGGAAATTAATAAAATATTTTTGAAATCAGTATTAAATATATAATATTAATGTAATTGCATTAATTAATGAATTCGTGGTTATTCAACAAATATTTTTCTTAAAATGATATTTACAGAAATATAGAATGCGATTGTTATGAAGCGAAACGAGAATTAATTAAAATGATTGTACAAATCCCAAAATTGCTTCGGTTTGTTTGGTAAACACATAATGAACAACTCATTAGTATTAAATTAATTAAAATTAATTTTATGAATGAGATTCAATTTAACGTAATGTAGTTAATGGATAATATTCGATGATAATCATATTGTAATTATGGATGCGTTCGCAATTTGTAGATGCGATGTTTCGGTGGATCGGCGAAAATGAAATTTACTCGTTTCGTTTTATATGTGACGTGTGGTAGACATTTGCTGGGTTATATACAAAAAAAATTGTAGGTCCGAATGCACGGATGGAGGGAAATAAAAGGTTTCTATCTCTCTCTAGTTCATCCTCTGCGGACTGTGGAGATGCCGTCGTGGTCGTCGGGACGAGCTCCAGTCTTACCAGACATAACACACGAGATCCTTATTACTTATGTATAAGTCCTTCCGCCGTGCAACGTCAGTTTACGGCGTGTGTATGTCTGCATGTCAGAATTACACAAATGTTATGAAAATGGCTGATGGACCGCGTTTATTATTTATAGGACCATTTACTCGAACACTTACAAAATGAACAAAACGAATACTAAATACTTTTTTTTAATATAAAATATGTTATTCTAACGGAATATAGATTTTAAAGACAATTTTCTCAAATTGAACAAAATAAAGACACTGATAGTTAGTTTTTTTGAAAATATATTCAAGATTTCAAAATTTTATTCTATAGAAATATATTTTAAAAAAAGTATAGATTTGTAGTCGACTTTACATTATAATTACAATTTATAAATGAAGGAAAATATACAACATTTTAATCATAACATATATGCAAAATTAAATTTACTTACTACTAAATTTATATAGACTTTTAATACAATTTTTCAATTATAAAATACTCAGGATAAAAATTGTTAACTCATTATTCAGTTGTGATAAATAATATCAGACATTAATTAAAATCTTTCACTCAATATATTTCCTGAATATAGATTTTAAAGACAATTTTCTCAAATTGAACAAAATAAAGTCACCTGATTGTTAGTTTTTTTTAAAAATATATTGACAAGATTTCAAAATTTTATTCTATAAAAATATATTTAAAAAAAAGTATAGATTTGTAGTCGACTTTTCATTATAATTACAATTTCAAAATGAAAGAAAATATACAACATTTTTATCATAACATATATACAAAATAAACTTACACTACTACTAAATTTATAAAGACTTTTAATACAATTTTTCAATTATAAAATACTCAGGAAAAAATGTGTTACCTCATTATTCAGTTGCGATAAATAATATCAGACATTAATTAAAATCTTTCACTCAAAAAACGTAAGCATTAAATTGATTAAAAATGTCAATTATAATATTCACACAATTATTTGAAGAAAATTAAAAAAAAAGTTGCAATTGTTCAAATGAAAATTTCATAGTAAATGTGCATATTTCCTTATAATATATTTATATTTATTATTAATAATTATAGTCTAATACAAAAATATAATAAAATAATCAGGGCAGATAATTGTTTATTAAATTAAAACCTAATATTTCAATATCAGTAATAATAATGTTGCTATAATATTCAAATAAACTACAGTAAGAGTATAATTGAAATATAATTCTTTGTTATGTATAACCATTATTGTTTATATTATGTTAGCCCTTATTATTGTATACATAAACATGTTATGTTTGTCATTGAGACTTAGAATACCACTTAGGAAGATCCCATAACTAATCATTGTGTAACGACTATTGTTAATCACCATGTTGTGCACAAACTCAAAGGTCCAATCAATAATGACCTCTAATATGTACATCCTAATCACTTAATTATTAGGGAAAGTTAGGTACTATCTTCCCTTACCAAATATTGTACTGTTTATGTAATACAAGAGAGTCCTAAAGAGTCAGTGTTAAAGTCATAGTCCTAGATAGTCGCTAGACCAGGATAGTTTTAGTCTTAGTGGAGAGTCCTCCCGAGTCCTAGTTAGACTCATAAAAACGCTAGTAACAAATCTAGAAACTGGAATCTAGACATAGAAGTTATTAATAATCTTATAGAGAATAATAAAGTGTTTATTATCATAAAAACTCCAACTTCACCACTAACATTCCTTAAAAACTCCACTAGGAATCCACGAAATAACTACGATATATAGTCTAAAAACAACTAATTTTAGAATAAATGTGCAGATTATAGCTAATCACTATTTTTTCATAATAAAACTGCACAAGCTGGCTTAAATCGTGCGCTGCATTTATAGAATTTTCAAGAGGAATCATTGCAGATATTAGCCGAAATTTCAACCGCCCACATCGGATTTAAATGTACAATTGTTGTGTGATCGTTGAAACTTTCGGCCGGGCTTTGTGCATTGGGATTATTTCTCGAGGCACAAATATACAAGTGGGTTTTGCAGTTAGCCCGGCGCAAACAAAGAAAAATCGAAAAAAAAACAACAACATCAAGAAAAAAATAAACAGCAATAACAAAATGAGAGGGAAAAGAAGAATAAAATGGAAAAAGAGTTGAATAAATAAGGAGAAAGATGCGAGTGACTGCGGGGCACAGTGTTTAAGGGTCATGAATCAGGTCCAGCAGGTGCTTATTAAGTGCATACGTCTAAGTATGGCAGCACCCTCTGGGGGTCATGACGGACCCGTTCAGATTAGGGCCGCATTCATCACGAGGCTTATCGGGCCGCGGCATCTCCTCCTCCTTCTCTCCTCCACCTCTACTTATTCTTTTTTTCCTCTTCATCCCCAGGGCTGTCCGAATATAATGAATATATAGATTTCGAGATTCCCCAAATAACACGTGAAATGTGAACGCCTCATTTAATATGCGCGGCGAGAAGAGAAAATAAAATATGAATATCACATATCCATCTGGCATGTTGTTTCCTGATCCTTATCTTCTCTTCGTATCAAATATTTTCATTCACCGCCCTAACAAGAATTTCCACTTATTGTTACAAGGTTTCTTTTTTCTCTCTCATTCCCTTTCTGCTCGTCGTCCTCTTAATCCGATAATTAACAAGCAAATGCATTGAAATGCATGCGCATAATTTCTTATTCGTATTTCGTAATATCTAACAAATATTAGTCTTTTATTAACATAAACACAAACATTACATTACATTAACTTAAAGACCATAAACACCATAAACATTTTTGACTAATACGTTTTACATATAAAATTATTTTCAATTAATTGTTTTCAGAAACTTTAGTAATATAACAAATAAGTTAAATAACAAAAAAAAAACATTAAATTATGTAGTTTTATATTTATTATTTATTAAAACTAGAGTATAATATCTTAATAACATAAGGAAACCTGTAATCAATTAATCACTGCTTCTCTTATTAGTCTTATACAAAAGATATGAAATCATGGAAGATTCGGGGTAGCACTCTTCTTCAGTATTTGCACTATTTTGATATTAGACCATGATTTTGGGAAACGGCTGGAGTTAAATGCTTCATTGTACAACATCAAGAGTCTGTGCTTACCAGTTGCCGGAAGATTAGTTAGCATGGCTACTGTGACGAGGTCTGCTCCGGAGGAGGCAGTCACTTCTCCGATTTCGAAAGGTTTTGTCATTTCCGGGTCTTTGGTTAATCTGTGTTTATTTAATCACGTATTTCTCATAATTAACTTTTATAAAAAAATATGTATTATTCATAGTATAACATACAATAGTTATGAAACAGAATTGAATATACAAATAATACATTAAATGAATATGATTTAATTTTGTTCCACATATTATTCATGTATAAATTTACAACTTAATATCCAAATAAAATATTTTATTTTCATTAGTGTATATACATCAACCATTAAAAAAATTCGTGTTAGAGATAAATCTATTAAAATCTACTAAAAAAAACTGTTAAATTCTTTAGTTTATATCTTTGTAAGATATGCGGCTTTCTGAAGAATATAAGTTTCCGAGGAAACAGTTTTTCTTGAGTAATTTATCAGATCATCAGTGATTATTTATGAGGTCGATATTAATCTTTGAGAAGAACGTGCTTAAACTGTACTTTATTTTGAACTGGCTTTGATGTAGGCGCTTCGTGAAATAATGGCGCGTTATCTGTACGATCTGATAGGGATATTAAATAGGACCATAAAATTAGGTAACAAAATATACACATATTCCTTTTCCAAGAAAGTGTGTGTTTGACCACGGAACGAAAGAAATCTCTGTTTTATTTCTAAGACTATTATGTTCAAACGACCCATAAATTTATAAAATGTCACACGGTGTGGTAACTTTGGGTTTTTCTATACAATCGTTCTAGTGTTCAGTTTATGAATGTAGAATTAATGCATTCGTTATTGGAAAATTCTTTGGAAACATTTAAAAGAAATAATTATAAACTTTTAAAATCTAATTTATATCTTAATGTTGAAGAATTATTTTATTTTAAATACACAAAAATCTTATATATAATATATGAAAAATTAATATAATATGAATAAAACATTTATTCAATTATATTAAAATTAATTATATGATACAACAAGTTCCATTAAACTAAAAAGTTTAAAGAATTAAAGTATTAAACATTTTGATCTATATTTTTTTATTTATAAATTTCTAATAAGGATTTTTTATTATGTCATAGTATATTTAATTTACAATCTTATTCTTGCGTATATTAATTAAATAAATGGTGGTAGACATGATGAACGATTGCCCTATTGCTGCAAGCACCGAGAGGGTTCACAAAGGGTCTGACTTGACCAGGATTCGAACCAGCGCCCTCAGAATCATGGGTAGGGCGACTTAACCATTCGGCTGTTAGTCTCCCTCAATAAGAAAATATGTATTTAATTTTTTACTGTCAAATGAAAACTCAATGCATTATTGAAATAATAATAAACAAAATTGACCGCACTTACTATAACAAAACAATTTATGTAATATTTATTAATTACTCTTTAAAACTATGAGATTTTTCTTTATTTCTACTACATGAACTTAATGATTATTTTCATAGATGGTGCTTGTAGAAAACAACAAATGTTAAAGTTATGTTACAGAAATTACTCTTTTTAACAAATTAATTACGATTTTTATTTTTACAATTAACCTAAGATATAATTAAAAATATATGAGTTGTTCAAAAAAATATCGAAATGATTTTATTTTATGAAGTATGTTAGATAATTCGAGTGTTGTGAAACATTTTCATCTGTCATATCTAAAAATAATGTATTACTTTTAATGTAATTATTAACACACATACTTCTTGTGAATTTTAGAGAAAACCATGATGGAGATTATTTGCAAGGGGAAATTGAATGAAGCAGATTTCGTAATCAGTGCTGACATTTGCATTTCTTAAATGGTATGATAGTGCAGTGCTTTGATAGTGGGATTAATTAAAGTATTAATGGAAAGTAAATGTGTGTGCACTGGTGGACATATGGGAAACGTGAATTGACGGTCCCTTTGCATAATGCTATTTGCGGTGGTCTTTGGAGATGAACAAACACTTGGCAGTTGTGCTGCTGTGAGCGTGCGATCACTGCTGAGGGACCTGATGCAAAATTCATTGTACGAAGCATAGGAATAAGCAACAATGGTAAGCTCCGAATATTTCTTTTCAATTACAAACTTATATTATTACATGGAATTTGAACAGATTATATAAATATAAGGTTACATAATTCTCATTATAGAATTGGATTCTTACAATTTTCTAAATTTATATCTTACTTTGATAGATGTAAGCACGTGTAAACAAGCGGATAAATATGTCGTTTTTATTTTTAATAGTAAGCTTCTTTAATTTCTTCCAATGCTTTGCTTATTATAGCAATAATCTTGTGGAACATAATCTAATTAGATTTTATTAAGTTTCATTTTCTTCTAGTTTTAATAAAAAAATTGTTAGTTATGTTATTATAAAAAATATTTACTTTTTAAAAGATTATCAAAATGAAATACCTAGTATTCTAATATTCAATTTAAATATATCATAGTTCTCAATAAAATCCAAAACGATGATCTCAAATATGATCAAATTCATTGGTTGGAACTTTTTAAAGTGATATTTTTAAAAAATTTCAAAAATATATGATTTTAAAAAGAAGCATTCGTGTATTACATGTACTGCACTGAAGTACAAGTGGAAAATGCATCGTGCAACAGCATATACAGTGTATATTTTTTGATGTCTTTGCTATTTCAATATCTTATTTAGTGATGTTGATTAAGGGTATGATGGAATAGTATTGGTTTTTGATTTAATGTATATCACTAATCCAGTAAGCAACTGGTTTGGTTAGGTATTTGCGTATGATGACTAAGGGACAAGAGGCAAAATGTATCGTTTGAAGCAGCTTTGAAATAGTAAAATGAAATAGGTATAAGAAGAGAGGGCAGCTTGTATAAGTGATGAATGTTGGGCCATCGGAGGGACATACATCATTTATTAGAGCGGGAACGAGAAGAGCGACGTTCGTCGATCAGGAATTGATGAGATGACCGCGGCGAGCAGAGAGCGAACGTTGGAGCGCGGGTCCGTAGGTTTGCCGATACCTGGCCACAACCAATGGGTCGACCAATGGGACGCGACCGATCTGTCACCTGGGCTCTTCGCGGTCCGGCCTCCTGCACCGACCCGCTCCTCGGACTGGTAAGGTTCGCGCGCAACCGCGACCCGCCCGTACCGCCTCCGGCTGACCCGATGAATTCCGCGGCATTCGAAGAGCGGCTGTCTCCAGCAACTACACACCGCACTCTGGCCGGGTCCTCCATACCCTCTACTACCTACTGCTACCCCGTGCTGCTGCTGTAGCCGCCGCCGTCTCCACCGCCGCTGTCTGCCTCTCTACTTGCGGCGGCCAGCGCCAGGTGAACTGAATACAAGTCTCGTCGATACGACCGCCCGCGATCCGACCCGACTCCAGCACTCGTCCACCAAGGACCCGACCCGCTCTGACCCGCCGCTCGCATTCAGTCATTCCCAGTATCGCGGCAAGAACGCGCGTATATCTCGCACCATTCGCGACTCAAACGCGACGCGATACACCCGGAACAAGCTACATTTCAAAACAACCATCACAGTCAAGAGGACGAAAAAGACTTAAGACGAACCCATCTCGACCGACCCATATAATCGAATGTGTTTCTCTAATAAACCTAAACAAAACTATCTAATTATTCTTGTCACCCCTTCTCTCTCGTAAAATAAATACCCACTGTTAACAATTTAAAAGGATACATTTAAACTTTGCTTCAAGGCGAACAACAAGTTACTCGCAGTGGACGAAGGGGAGGCCGCGTGACCTCTGGACGTGGTTGCAAAGTGAGTACCAGCACCACGCTTGCACCGACATACATCTTTGATCCTTTAGCCTAAATACGACAACCTAGTATACCTATCTCCCATCCTCATAATACGACCTCGTCTCGTACTGCTATACCAACGCCGCCACCTCTACTACCTATCACGCCGGTTTGTTTACAGTTCCCAGTCGGCACTTCCGTACTTGTTATCGTACCGGAGATAAGAGCACGGCAGCCGCAATACACACAAACACATTTTATTTCATTCTTCTTTTTTTCCTCTCTGCCTCGCGTTTTGCATATCTCGCAGGGCGAACCCTTTGGGATAAATTGTGCACGCTCCGCGAGGGCTCCATTCAATTCCGATTCTGTTCCATTAAAGTACAATATTTCCCCATAAATTCCTCTTTTTTGCTCTCCCTCTTGCTCTTCACTGGGCAAAAGTTCTAAGAGGTTTTGATTCAACCTGTAGCTATAACTACGTATATATGGGATGGAATTCTTGTCTCCACGACTCTCGGTCGGGTCGTTCCTTCTACCTCATCCTCCAAGCCCTTTCCTTCTATGCTTTTATTTTTTTTTTACGTGTCACCCCTTGTGTCTCCTATCCTTGAGGACCGTTCGCATCCAAATATCGTGCGCGGTTATTTATAATCGTGTCTTGCGCCATTCGCGCGCAACTTTGCGACCGCAAGACTCTTGTGACGTCATCGTCCATTAATAATCTGCTCCTCTCTTTTAATATATTACCATGCGACATATATTTTTGTCCTCCCGATTTATCATTTTCGGCTTCGCATAATACATTTTTTTTTATATTTTGCTTTTACATTTAACAACGTAATTTACATGCAAAATATTATCTGTGATTACTTCCACCATGCTTTACATAGCGAATGCATTTGTTTTCCTAAAAATGTTCCGCTTGTCTACACACACTCATAAGTTACGCACTTATTCTATTTAGGTTTATTCATAAATTTTACTTGTACAAAGGCAAACTATTTATAAACTTATATAAATGATGACAAAAACATGATTAACATAAACAATATTTTACTATAAATTAATATCTTTTACTTATATAAAATAACATATTACAATATAAATATTTACTATTATAATATTCTATATACACACTATGCGTGACAAACTTGAATATGTCAGATGTACCAACTACTATTGGTTAGTTCTGTGACAGAGAAACTTAACTGACAGCTGCAATGTATTCATAGCAGTTGGTATGTCTGACAGATATATATGTATCATATCACGCATAGTGTGGATGCAGTATAAAATAAATAATTTGTTAACATGCTAAATTGCCACTTAATAACTTGAATATGTAATTTTGAATATTTTTTTTGTAAGGATTCATTAAACTTCTGACAATTTAACAGTTTCCATGATATTGAACTCGAAAATTTAGCTTCACTTACTCCTGTTATATAATATACAAATTTAGTTTTAACTTAATTATGAACAAAAAAAAATCGAATATATCTCTATTCTGTAATTGCTTATATTATAGCCATTTATTATTCTCAAGATAAAGAAGACTTATTATTGTAAGGAATTTACTTGTTAGCACGAACTTAATCATTTAGCAACCTGTTAATGCCATTCTGCATATGTATTTATGGTAAATTCCTTTCATGTAAGAATATTTGTTTCATTTAATATCCATCTATGATGGATTGATTTTTTACTATTGATACAATCATTATTAATATTCATATATTTCAAAACTTTTACAATTTGGTAAGATAAGATTTTTTATTTAAAATTGTTTTTTTTTAAATATTTCAATGCGTATTTAATGTTACGATTTCTAAATCTGTTCCATATATCATTGCGTCTCAACAACGAATAAACATTTGAAAGTGTATTTTTATAGTACATTCATTGACAGATGTCATCTAAATATACACTACCAGGCATCAAATCTGTTAGAATTTTAAACTACGTTTCACTAAAAAAATGTATTTTAAAATTATGTATTTATACGTATAATTATTTAATAAATGTAATGTAGTTTTGAGGAACTAGCATTGTTTACACAATTTATATTTGACAAGGTTTCGTGGCAATGAAAGCAATTTCAATTGAAGTATCCAGATCTGGGTCATGGAAAAGCCGTGCCAATTTATATATCCACAATTCAGAAAATACTTCGATTTGTTATAAACTTTGTTATCAGACTACACACACATATCGATGACACACACTTCAATTATGTAATTGTTAATTACGTAATCCTTGTTATTTTTCATGTAAAAACGGTGCGCTTCTGCGCTAAACACGCATTCGTCTAATTAAAAGCCGACCAGCAACACGATGTTACAAGCTATTATGTTCTTATGCAGACAATTATGTTTCGAAAATTGAAAACTGCGAGAATCCAAAACAATTTCTTTTACGCTCCTAATTTTAATTAAAACTTTATCCCGATAGAGGCAATTAGAGCATCAAACATCCGAGCATTACGGAAAGCCAATTAGTTTTAGCGGATTTGCGCAATTCAAACCTTATAATCTAAGGGGACAATTACGTAATTAAAATTGCGGTCCTCATAAATTTTCCTTGCATTTATTTCACTCTTTTGTTGGGATCCTAATTGTACAAGGCGTTAATGTAATAGTTTTATTGGGTTTTGTGGATGGAAATGGTGTGTATGCTCTGGCCATCCTCAAAGCTATGACACTGTGGCACCGCATGTCGAGACTTCCGAGCTTTAATACCAAAAGCTCGGCTTGTTGCAGAGGGCCTTAATTCGGCACAGGGTGGGATGGGATGTAGCGAGAACGAGCCGTATTCCAATATACATATAGATAGTCGCAAATATACATATATTATGTGAGTCGGTAAGTTACGAGATATGTATCTTTAAGTTCTTTCTTTTACTGCTCGGAAGATATATCTCCTCTATCTTTTTTTTTCTTCTTTTGCTCTCTGTTTCTGTTTTGTTGGAATTGTAAATTTTCGGAGAGGCCGCCGCGCGCATTTACATCTTTTTTGAATAAATGAGGGAAAACTGGTGGTGGAGGAGGAGGAATCCGGAGCAACGAAAGAAGGCAACACAACACCATTCTGGTCTGGCCTCACAGCTTCGCTCTCTCGCCGTTCGCCTCGTAAACATAATCAAATTTATTAATAGAAATAGCAAAACGAATACTATTTTATTGTACACAGCCTCACGGTTTTAATGCATTCTGTGGCGAAACTATACCAATGATATATTACACTCCGACGACCTTTTTCTCTCTTTCAATTTGACTTATTACCATTTTCTTCCGACCTTAATAAACTCTTCAACATTCATAAAAAAAATATTACACGAATTCTACAACTACATTACATTTCCATATTTTCCAAATTTAATTTATTTTCTTACTAGTCAATTCAAAATTTTATTACAAATATATCGATAATTTTTTAAACTTCTTATAAAAAGTAACTGAAAATGTCAATTACAAATTTAAAGTCCAAATGAAGTACGTAAATATTAATAGAAATTAACAATTACAGTTGGTTTTACTGTAGAAAGATTATTAGATTTAAGAAATTAATTTGTTTTTAAAAAAATGGATATTTTTTAAGAAACTTAGTTTTTAACAGAAGAAAAATTAATGGTGTGAAAATCGTGATGATTTGATTTTGTAAAATATTAGTTATTTCCAATTTTTCTTTTAAATAAATTTTAGAATTAGTTTTATAAATTAATACATAAAATGTAATTAAAATTACATAAAATTCGTTCTAATTCTTCTTTTTTTAAATTAATTATGTTTAATTGTAAGATTGAAATTCCATTGAATTATTGTATCGTTGATTTTCTACGAATTAACTATGTTTTTAAATAATCTCCACTTGAAATTGTGCTTCAATGCGATTGAAGTCCACGATTAAAAATAATTTGTACTTTAGATATAGATTAGCCTAATAATCTATTTAAAACTCGGAAATTAGAGATTACAAGAAACGGATGACTATTGACGTGCAGATCCTTATTGGATCGTTTTCGATTAATAGCAATGCCAAATATGCGCGAGTTCCAATTAAGCGCATTCGATTCGCCGTATTTATATAATACCAATTTAAATAATGCCAATGCAATATATAATTCGTAACAAAGGGAATATCGTTGCCTTTATGGGCAAATGTATTAATGTATAAGGAATTGAACGGATTAAATGTAAAATTGTAATGCCTCAGGTAAATCTTAACGTGAATTATCGATTGTACACAAAACATTGTAATACCTTTTATAACGATTTTTCTTTGTTTCAGGGTAAGCAGATCTTTTATGAAATAACAAGTGAGTCACTTCTTTTGAATATTTAATATTTTTTTTAATATTCACGGTGAAAATTGCTCTCATATATTTTTTAAAAATTTCGTTTAAATAACATTTTTGTAATATTATGAAATTCTATTATTTAATTGCGATTTATCTTATCAATGCTATAAATTAATTGAAAGCAATCAACATTATAAGCTATAATTCATTATGCATTGTACATCATACATTTAAATTCTAATCATTCTTTAGTGTTAAATGTACACATGATTTGGATGACTTTGAATTGTGATATGTGTTTGAACATACTCCACAGCTGTACTACCCAAACGTTCCCAGACGTAATCATCTATTGTTTTCTTAAATAAAGGAACTTGTTTGACTTTCAATCTCACGTAAGGGCTCGGTTCGAACAAAGACGTGAAAGGAAGTTACCCTTTTAATATTGGAAAGAAAATCATTACTCAAAAAAAAATCTCTGTCGAATAGTTTTAAAAAATGTTAATTGTTTTACGTGTAAAGAAAATTATTCAAATGCATTCTAAATGTAAAAGAAGAAAAAAATAAGATTGATATAATAATTAGTATAGTGTATAAAGGGTGTCTCAAAATTAACGCAAGATTTGAATAGAAAACACAGTTTTAAGTCTTAAGATTGTAATTTTTTTGGGGTTGCTAACATTTTACTGCACAAATGGCAGCAAATTCAAAACTTGCGTTAATTTTGGGACACCCTTTATAAAGT
The DNA here is from genome assembly GCF_001412225.1 of Nicrophorus vespilloides. NCBI lineage: Eukaryota > Metazoa > Arthropoda > Insecta > Coleoptera > Silphidae > Nicrophorus > Nicrophorus vespilloides. The sequence continues at coordinate 102,689 of NW_017099731.1, forward strand.
AATATTGAATTGCTTTTATATTTTTAGTCTTTATCTTATTTGTGTCTAATGTATATTAAGGGAATTATATTTATTAAATTATTCTTTACATATTCTACTCATTACCAAATATTGGCAGGTTGTGAATAGAATAAAGGTTACAAAAAAAAACTTAACTAAATATCGTCTTTTATACATGTTTTTCAAAGAGTTTGATACTTTTTGTTGTTAATAATTTTACTTCATATATTATATTTTTTTATTTCTTAGATCATTGTTTATAATTAGAAAGATATGATACAATTAAACTATATACTTTTTTGTTTTTAGAGTTATAGTTTTCTTTTAAATAAAGGTTAAGATTATCTAATAAAATGAATATATTGGAAAAATATTGACGCTGTTGAGAGATATGTGTACATGTTTACCATGTAAAAGAAACCGCGTTAAAGGTATTGGTATAATGTGACAATGTCAATGGTTAGGTAAACATGTAGGGTGGAAGGATTACACGATAGTGCCGACTATTTAGATTACGTAATTAACATGTCTTTGTCGTTTTTAATTACTTCTGCTTCCAACAATGCTTTACTCAATTCTAATATGAAATAAATGTCGTTATCATCGAAATTGGATTTTCTCAGTATACGGAATTCCAATTATATGTAAATACTTGTATTATATGAATATTTTTTTCATATTCTTTAATTTTCTTGCATCAATAAACCAACCAGTCTTGTAATACAAATTAGTCAATAAAATTAAGGCTCTCGGTTCAGTTGATATCTCGTGTCGGTGATCGGTGTCAAATTGGTTTTCGGGGTCGATTGTAGAACGGTTTCGTGGCATTCGTGTTTGTATTGTGAAAAGAGTCAAGGTGGAAATGGATCAAAAGAGTGAGACGACGGCGCGCGATGGTCGAAAGACTGTGGGGATTGGGGTGGTGTTGCGGGGAGCGGGCAAGTAGTGTGTACATAATAGTAAGGGCAACAATTTATGGATATTTATGACGCCCCAAATATGCTCATAATTCAGCCCTTCAGTAAGTAAAGGCATCCCGTCGACAGGGAGAGGGTTAGAACAGCGGCGGGCTTTAATCAATTGTGTGTACAGCCACACCAAGATTCGAATCTGAGGGGGGCCACTCGGCTGTGACTCGCTCTAATCCACTCAATTTGCAACATGATCCGCTGATTTTATCTCATCGTCTATTATTATCCGTTCCAGGATTTACACATTTACTAAGAAAATATTACAATATTTAGAGAGATTTTTTTTTTAATTTCAATATTTTCACTAAACATTAAATGAATTCAATATCATAACGAATTTGCATATTTTTGTTATATTAAATATATATAATTATGTCGTGATTTTTTTTATAGTTTGTCAAAAAAAAAACAATAATTAAAAAAAATAAAATAAATCAAATATTATAATGAAGCAATATTAGAGTTTTAAAATAATTTAAATAAGTCAGAAAAGCAATTTTATAAAATAATAATTTTAAAGTAAAAAGTTTGGATAAAATTATGTAGATCCTATAAATTATGTAAGTGAAATTAAATCATTGTTTTCATTTTGTTGTATGTTTCTTTTGAAATTAATATTATATAATGTATAGTTAAATAATACAGTAAATGTCCTATCAATCAATAATTGAGTTGGAAAAGTGTGTACTCGTATACATAATAATACTAGGAACTGAACTAACGTAATTACACCAACAGAGCTTTAATACTTTTATTGATGTTAACGATATTTACATTACAAACAAATGAAAATAACATAAATGGTTTAACTATAAATATTAACATTACATATTACAAAAAAATAATAAACTATTGGTTTATAATAATCAAATTAAGTTTTTCAAATTTTACAATAATAGAATATATTGTGATATAACACTAATCATGAGGACATAATTTTATAACATAAATGTATTTGCTTATATAAGGAGTACACCTCGCATAGTCCGGTTTTAATCGGGTTTGAATTGGAAACATTTGTACACAAAATTATGTTTATATACAGAGATGATCGTTTTTATAAAGTCAAGTCTCTTATTGTGCGAAATAAACGACTATGCGAAATATTCCTGTATTAACACTGTACAAGTCACATCTATGATAAATCAACTTCCTAATAAGAAGATATATCATTAAAGTAATACTGAAATAAGTTTAATATTTAAATAATATATTTTTTAAGTTCCTTAAAATGTGTGTGAAGTTATGAATGAAAATGACTTTTTGAATAGTCTATTGAGTATTGTTAACAGTTAGATTAAGTTAAAGTTGAATATGAAAGTAGTTTAGTGGAGAACTTTTAAAAGTTAAAGAGTGTGCAACGGCAACAAAGTAGTTGATATTTGTTTGCCCTGTATATATTTTTTCTGCAGTTGTTATTATTGTGTCTTTTTTTTTCTTTCTTCTTCCGTAAGTATGAAATACTACAGACAATGTATGGAGTGTAACGTGAAAAGTACATTACGCGTTCTGAGAGTCCTCTTAGCGGTCCGAGGGAGGATAATAAAAGGATAACTTGGGTTATTACGGTCCAGAAAGTAATAATACGATGGGCATTAACACCTCATCGTATATGCACATAAATACACTCGCACACATACATTTCCATGCACTTGCAATAACTATTTAAAATAATTACTTTACGCCAAATTACTTGCTGCATAAACATGGCGAAACATTGAAAGGCAATTTACACGTTTCGTATTAATAATTGTTATTAAAAAGAACGAGCGGCACGGCACGATCGCCGCCTCCTCCCACCGTCTTTGAACAATTCCGTTGCGTAAAACTATTGTATTCCAAACGCTTTGGTACTCGTCCATTAGTTCTGTCTAATGATTGTAATAATAGCATTTCTAATCTAATAAAGAAAATTACACTCATTCCTCGCGTTTTCCTTTCATTAAGTACACACCATTTATGAAATTTATTTACTTTTTTTTTAACACCAACCATTTTCAACTAAACAATGTATTTAATAAAGTGATTATACTATAAAACAAAATATTTAATTATATACAATTATTCAATGTGGATGTGCATACTAAATTTCCTGCTTATTATAACTTCTATAATTTTCTTTCCTTTTAAAACTTTACTAAAATTAATTTTAATTAAGATTTTCCTATAGTTTAATGTGAATAAGCTTCATTTTATTATATATAAATTAAATTATAGCCATAATTATCAGGATAATAAAAATGTGCGTACAAAGGAATGATAATCAGTTATATAAATTGTCCATACTGAACGTTCTTTATTGTTGTATGTGTCGATAATTGGTAATTGAAGAGAACAATTTTGTACCAAAAATGAAAGTAGGTTTATAACAAAAAAAAGTTGTATACATTGAAACTATAATTATGATTTTATCTTTAAAAGTAATAAAAAAAACGTGATATAACAATATTGAGTTGCGGTGCAAATGTAAATTATCTCAAAGACATTAATCATTCAGCGGCGATGTGTAATTGATTAAGTATGGAGGTGATTAGAATATGTAATGAGCATTAAGGAAACGGGTATAAAAGAAGTGTGGATAATCTATAAATGCGGCCCAGTTTTAATGTCAGGATGCACGCTCAATTACTCAATTTCGTATTGATTATATTCAATACTCGACTTGTCCCATTCGGACAATATTTTCCAATCGATTTGCATTATGCAACGTTCGTAAGAGTCGCGCTGAATGTGTCCGATCCATCCATTAAATGATGTAAGTTTTAAAGATTCGCGTGCACCCGGATAATTAAATATTAACGCAAATGATAATCTGAATGCGCGCTTCGGGATTTACGATAAACTTCTGTTTGTATTTCCTATGAGAATTGTTTATGTGAATTAATTATGGACGTGTGTGGCATTCGTTTCGGAGAACGCTAGAAACGCAACAATTTTATTTTATAATCATGGACTAACTGTTTATACACTAGACCTGACCCGTTCGCTTGTTTAGGTTAATATTTGTATAGACTAAACACTTGAGTGGCGCTTTTGGGGGGCCGTTTTTATTTTGTCTCCTTTTTTTTCTCGAACCAACAAAGAATTCCATTCGGACCATGCTTCGAGCAGAACTATAATCGTTTCATTATACCATTAATGAAGTATACTTTGTATATTATCAACTGGGAACGTATAAACGAATATCTAACAAATTATGTACACAACTCTTTCAATAGTATTTCAAACTAACAAATAATTGCTTTTACAACAATAATCATCTATTTTTTTCTAATTATATATCTAAATAACAAACACTAAGTTCAATTAGTAACATCTGTCAATCATTATATTTTTGTTTATGTCGTATAATTTTTATTCACAATCTGTTCATCAGTGTGAACATTGAGTAAATTTAAGATCGCTGTTGACATTAAATTGATAATCTTTCCCGGTGGATAGTTTACCATTATGATGATTTTATTTTTTAATTTGTTGGTTGGCTGTCGGTTAACTTCAGTAGTATATTGATGCTCTGCGATTCCACTATTTCCCTTGATTGTGAATCTGCTGCTATCCTTTACTCTGTCATTGCCCATCGACTTGGCTGAAGGTCCATAATCTGTCCATCTGTGATGAACGATTACCCTATTGCTGCAAGCACCGAGAGGTCTCACAAAGGACCTGGCTTGACCAGGATTCGAACCCGCGCCCATGAAATCGTGTTTCGGGCGACTTAGCCATTCGGCTATTAGTAGTATTAATTTAACAGTATTTTTGCTTTGAAAAATCATATTCTATTAATATGTAATTGAAACGATATTTTAAATCCAATGGATTGAAGTTGTGATACTTAAATACTAGTACTAGTTGCATTTCCTACTTAAAATTGTGATTACCTCATCAGAAGGTTTAGCTTCTTGATCCTTATATACCATTATGCGCTTGCATCCTTCCAGAATAATCTTCATGATAAAAGTAATATGTGTTCTTTGGTACATTCCGATTTGTCATTACTTGAGTTTTTCTTGAAGAAATAGTGATGAATGGAAATATATTACCTTTTATTTTTTATTTGAAAAAACTGATTCGGTTCCCTTATGCCAAAGGTACTCATTATAAATTTGTTTTATTTTCTTTTGTATCCGTCTTTTTTGTCTATAAATTTGGTTATTATTATTATTCCATAATGTCGTCATAAAATGTTTCAAATAATTGAACATGGTTAGTAATTTCTTCAGGAGATTTGCAATTTAAATTAAGAAATTATTGAATTTAAATATAAATAAATTAAGATTTTTTTGTTTGTTATTCGAACATGCACCGAACGGACTTCAAAGTTGATTGCATTGCGTAATATGTAAATATGACTTTTTTTTTGAATACCTCATCTAGCAACGAAACATCTGTCAAGATAACAATAAAATACTGTCAATTGTGAAAGCACTATTAAAATGTAATTGTGGTTAAATGCTCGGATATAGAGGTATGCCTTGGTTTCGCTCTGGGCTGGACACGAACCGTATACGTGGACGTCTGTATGCGTGTAAACCCCAAACCTGTTCTCATGTGGCTCCTTCGTGTTTTCCCCCCACGACACATTAAACAACGGCCACACCGAACAATTTATTCATTATTACTGGACAATTTCGAAAATTTCATAAAACGTATCTTACATGACGACGAATAAAACATTTTGTTCTATCTCCAACTCACATTTTATTAATAAAATATATTTAATAATTAACAAATACACATTTTTGCAGTTATTTATATAATTTCAAATATATTTATTTAAATAATAATAACACATTACTATAATTCAAACTCAACAAACTCACATTCTAAGAAAATTAAAACCAAATTGATTTGCTTCAAAGGACTACTGACAAAAATTCTTTCTGTATATATTTTGTTTATGAAAAATTACTCCCTATGGAACGCATTATCGTATTTTACATTAGTTTATATGGGGAAAATTGTTTCACTGTGCGAGTAAAAATCCGGAAATTTTCGAACGGATTATGGTCGTTAAGCGAGGTTCCACTGTACTTGAATATTTTCAAAAACATATATTCAAGTTTTTTTTTTAGATTTACTACAAATACGTACGCTTCGAGAACAATTAGATGTTATTTCTGCTTTGTAATATTTTCTGCTGTGATTTATTTATTTGCTTGTAATGCGCATAGTTTCATTTTTGTGCGAAACTTATATGTTTGAGAGCACGTTCAACAGCTTATCCTCGAAGACATAATATAAACTGTATACATTCTGTCGAGCAAATCACTCTTAAACCAATGTCGTTTGTGCTGCAATGATTTCCGATATATTTTTAGTTATATTTTTTAATATCAAGTAAAATTTATTGCAAATTAAAAAAAAAACTTTAAAAAAATCTATTTCATTATTCATTTCATTTTTACTTATATTCATTTGAATTCATTAAGTTTTCAATTTTCAACAAGTGAGGTAACAAAAAAATACAAATGAAATTGTGAAAATCAATCTGTTTTTCAACAAAATAATCATTTGTTTTAGTAATGTTAATAATATTTATTGGGACTATTGAAGACAATAAAAATAATAATACTTGCTTTTGAAAATAAAACTTAGTATGTGGAATATTATTATGTAATATTTAAATTATAAAAATTGTTGAAAATGTTGTTTTTTGGTAACTGCATTGATATGATATTTTTTTATGTTACCATACGATACTTGTATGTATGTGTGGTATATAAAAGTTTGTTCAATTGATTTGTGGGAGGGTTAAATGTGTTTGTGTTTAATCTATGTTTGATGAAAGTGCAGTGGGGTGTGTGTAGTATATATAATGTTTGGAGTCGGTGTTTAGAGAGAGTGAGCTTGAGGTGAGAGGATGGAAGTGCGAGGGAGATCGTTGCAGGCATCAGGGGGCGGCGGAATGGGCCCACACAGAGACTGAGAGCAAGAGAGACGACCAAGGTAATGGTATTGAGGGTGAGGTGGAAAGAGAGAGAGAGAGAGAGCGAGGTAAAATAATTGAATATAAGATAATGTTCCATACATATTCATGGGGCAATTACACCAGTATTGAGTATCTGGAGGTCCGTGTCGAGAGACAGACACATGTGCGGGGCCGCGTCTCGCAGATAAAGCGCCGTTAAATAAATAAATTGGGTAGATAAACCGCGTTTAAGTTTAATCTGAAACGAAATGAAATTTACGAAAATATGCGGCCTCCTCCGATGATTCGTCCGTTTCCCTACAATGGAACTTATTAACTCGCATGAATTCGTAATTTCGAATTATGACTCAATACATTTCCAACCTTTAGCGCCCCCCTGTCTTCCACCTCCGCCGCCCCCTTCTACCGTCTGCTTATACGTGGGTCGTGTTGTGTGCGGGGAACACGCAGAGGATGAGCGCCCCCAAAAACCGAGCAGACGAATGCACCGACCGACAAAATGTTTGCTCAAAATTCTTCGTGCGCGCATAGTTTGTTAATTAAAGTTCTAATTTCGCTCCCAGACAATGACAGTCATCAAAATAGATTAAATCCGGATGAGTTTTATTAAATCGCTCTTTTATATTAGCCTTCGTTATATAACTCACTTTCCAAATTAATTGGACGCGAGTGATACAACTTCTTCCATCGCTATTCTTTTCCCTTTATTAAAACCCACACCGCTCTGTTCATTCCCTCTCGAACACACACACACACATTTACCAACACTCGGCCTTTTCAATTACGCAATTTTTCATTTAAAACCGAAACGTAATGAGCCGAGTACTATTCTTAATTAGAGTTCTCTGTGTTTTTTTATATCTTTTGTCCAATAAAATTACGGACTTTTAATTAAATTAAACTTATTTGGACAGTGATTGCGAATTACGACATTCTGAACTCTCGTAAGGATTAATATCGTGCCGTTGCCTATCGCTCGATAATTAAAGACTGTGTTTCTGTATGTGTTTCAGAAAGAGAGAAAGAACAAGAGTTGAAGAAAAAATTATTGAGCGTAAGAATTTAGTATAATTAGAGCGTAATTTCACGGCGGTATAATTAATACAGAGTTTCGATATGTAATCGTTTTTTGTTGTTGTTTTGTTTTTACAGTTAATTTCAATTCCGTGCACTCAATTTTTATAATTATCTTGTTCGTATCTAAGCCAAATCCGTAATGTTACATTCTTAAGTAGAAATATTTATCAGTAAGAAACCGTTTAATAATAATAATAATAAAATTATAATTTAAAAGACCAGTTCGTATTAATTTACAGCCTAGTTTTCATGTACAGAAATATTTATGCTTAATAGTCTAAGAGCTTATAGAACTTCTCGAAATAATTTGTTTCGATCGTTACGTCTCAAAGCGGGATTTCTTAAAGCAAGTATCAGATTAGTTTCAATCATTTAATAATAATAATGCAATTATAGTTGAAATATATTTTTCTAAAACCTATATTAACTGAAGAAATTTTAAGTTGAGTCTAAATATATTTGTTACTATTATTTATTGAAAGTAATTAAATGTAATTAATGATTGAAAAGTGAATGTTTAATTGTGCAAAAAAAAAAGTTAAATTGCATGACTGTTATTTATTTTTCTTCGACAACGTACACGATTATTGCAAGCAGTGATTGCATAGCAATCTCCAACGTCGGAGGCTCTCCTTCATTCAATTAATTGTAAAACAAATGAACAGAGCAGCAATTATTGCTAACTTTGGCTGACAAAGTAATCGTATACCTATCATCAATTAACTTCTATTTTTGTTTTGGAATTTTCCTTCTACATTTAACTAAGCGAATTATTTACAGTAACACAATTAATTACTTGAAAGTATCAACACGGAACGCAACGCAACCTGCAAGAGACGAATTTCACTAATTAGAAAAAAAAAATAACACTGACGATAAATACGAATTATGCAAACGAATTGTGCGTATGTAATTAAAACAAATGAAAATATTTAATTAATAAAGAGTGCGGTGAGTCATCACGAAAGGGCAAACGCAATTTGAGTTCATTTCATTTCATGAATTGCAAAATTACGTTCAACGTTTCGGCGCAAAAGGAATTAGTGTATTTATTTCCATAAAAAAATATTCATTTTCAAGACTATTTTTCATACAATTGGTGAAACAATATTTTTTTTAGTAATGTATCCAAAATATACTTATATTGGTGTTATTGATGTTTTTACTTAAATCTTAAAAGTAGATTTAGTGGTTTGGAACGTTTTAGTCTTAAGAGTTGTTAAGCTGATGTCAAATAGATTTATGGCTGAAATATTTGTGTAAGCCTATTTTTGGTATCTACTATTGTTCCTTTGCATAACTTCCTACGCTATTCATCTATTTGTAGGTCCTTCGTAGGTCAATGATCTTTCTAAGGCTTTTGCATTGGAACCTACCTAAAAATTATAGTATTTTAAATTAATGTTTGCGTTTTGTAAATGATCAAAACACTTACAAGTTAACAGTTCAGCCCCACTTTTCAGAAATAAATTCTATTCATTAAAAAAAAAGAGTTTAAGTATCAAAATTTTATTTATATACTAATTTTGATTAACCATAATTTGGGACAAAATACTAATGACAGAAATGTTTCTTCTTAATATAATTTAATAATTTCATTATCTTCAATCTATTGGCTTGACAACTAAGTGATTGCGGATTTTGTCTTAGCACATTCTTTTGTTTTGTCAACGTGTTCAAAGGACCTAATATAATGTTCTATTATTGTTTGGACTTCCACCTTTAATTTAGTAAAAAAATAGTATTGATAAGTTATTTAGGTTTGTTTATGTCTCAATTTAAAAATGGAAGAAGAAGAAGACGCGCTTTGTAGACATATTTTATTGTATTTTCCCTGAAAAATGCGCAACGGCCAGATCGTTATGAGACCCATATCAAGGCCATTATCGATTCAGATAGCCATAGCACAACACATGAGTGAGATTGCAGAGAAGCTCAAAAAAATTGAAATTTTACGCAATCACTTAATTGTCAACCCAATATTTGTTTTCGATATTTTGCAAAAGTGTATTCGAGTATCAGGTACGTGTTTTGAATAAAAAAAAATGGGTGTTGGATTATACAATAAAATCTGAACAATAGAAAGAGTTTCGGTATATTGAGCATAATTTATAACTCATTCAATCGTGCAGCAAGAAATTTGTAAAAGGTCTTAATAGATGCAATCGATGCATAATTAATGAATTTAATTTGCATACAATACGCTTAGAATTCGCGTTTCGTGTTGATTGAGTTTTTATCCATTATTTTTCAGTTTTCGTGTTCATTTTGTTGGCCTGTTGTTGCGGCACTCGTTATAATTTATATTAATTATATCTATTAGGAGTTGAAAATCCTTCCATTAAAAGCTCAACGCCTTATTTAACGAACAATTTATGAATCAGCATGTTTGTTGTTGTTGCTGCCGATGGTTGCTTTTCACGTTGCCTCTTTTGCTACTCCTTTTCTCATTTTTTTTTTATCCTGTTCGTACATCCCAGTGCGGCCGGGATTTAATAAGTACGCGCGCGTTACAGGATTAATGTGTAATGGCTTCGCGATTAAACTTATTCCTATATGTAATTATGGCCTCATAAAGGGACAATATATCATTTAAACGATAATAATCCGAACCACGGACAACTAGAAAAAGCCACGCCATTTTATTTCGTAATAATTAATGGCGGTCGTAAAATGTCCCGTAATGACCGCTGCAACGATTATTTTCCATAAAATATTCCGTCAATTTCGTACCTTATTTAATTAGTTTCCTCCTGGTTTAGGGTCAAACACACATCTTCTTGTCCTCTTCGTATTATTCATCTACGTTAATCTCACGCTGGTTTCCTTAATCCTTGCTTGTCCATTTTACATTCACCCACCAATACATTAGGCCATTAATTAATTATTGTCAACGCCAGTTCATGTTCATTGCATTTACTGTAAAGAAAAGCCTATATGGAATTTGTAAATTGCCATCGACGCAACGATTCATTAATTTTATTAATTGGATAACACAAAACAGCACGAAATATGCTTTCATACTATTTCATCTAATAATTAATAATTTAATTATATATTTCTTAATACTTTATTTTTTATCAATCTCTAAACATATATAAGTTAGTTAATCCTGGAAATCATTACTAAATTGGAAAATCAAAACCTTTCTCTAATTATGTATTTCATTATGAACATTAAAATTTATTATTTTTCCCTGTGCGTAAACGTATTTTAACTATATATTTGTAATTTTCTCGTTTCCCGGGAACAAAAAAGGACGCACAAATTGATTATATAAGTTGTAAACAATTATAACACATGAAACGTATTTGTAAATAATCGTAAATCCATATTCATTTTGTTAATTATTGTTTTATATTCAAATTAAATACATTGATTTCAATTGCGCACAGTACTTAGAGCATACAGGATATTAGAATATAAATACCTACATTTCTGACCTTATAATAAGTTGCTCTAAGTAGAGAAACCGTAGTACGTTTTTTGCAGGTGGGCAAGAGAACCCCATGGCTCCAACAGCCTCCAGCATAAAATGTATTTCGATTAATAACATTTGCGAGACGTTTACATATAAATTACTTTGTGTCGTACACTTGCATCGCTGCACATTAACCATAAATTACATAATAAACCGTACTTTATAAATAGTTAAGGCCTTAAGTGTGAATCGGCGGCTGGCACAAATTATTCCTATTTCATTTTATCCCTGCTATCTTCATCTTTTTCTTCATCTGTTTCGAAAGCATATTTCACACACGCATTTTAATAACCGGTTGAATGCATGTGCATGTGTGTATGAGCGAGGTATTTTTTCCGTTGTCGCTTCGGTCTTATTAACGAAGAACATTCCAGTGCATTCTCATTTCAGTATTATTATTATTATACTTATTACCGCACCAGTATGATTAAGCTGAACTGTCTTTGGGGCCGCGTTACGTAACAACGCACTGCGGCGCAACTTTCACCCTTGACCTCGAGCGGAAACGATTCTGCGTCAGCAGGACGAGAAACCTGCCCCCCTTAGATCGCAATCGCACATTTGTAAAACATACATACACATTTTACCTGAATTAACAATAAGACATAATAAGTTTTTCTACTTAGAACAATAACAACAAAAATGCTTTAATAACTCCCATTGGTTACCTAATATTTTTCTCACAGCTTACCAATGTTGGAAACGAATGTGATTAATATTATTTGTTGTTCATTGAATTAATTGAATAAAGCAGATCATTAGATCAGCATTCATAAAAAAAATTCATTACTACACTTTACATATTATTTATATAATTTATTGAAATTGTTATGTAATAATCGCTTTGTTAGGTTCATTAAATATTTATATTATTTAACATTTCAGCTAGTTTTTCCATACATTACCTTATTGAAATAATATATGCAAATTTGAGGAATATATTGAATATCACAATACTGCTTCTTTTGATGATTATTGAAAAGTTATGTAGTGTTTTTTAGAATTGCTGTATAAATTCAATAAGTGTTAGCTAATGTGAAAATTATTATTGCGTTAATATTCGAGACCAAATGAGCAAAGTGGTAGTGCGTGCCAAAAACCAGTTGCTGCTATTAAACTGCAAGTCGCCCATTAATTAAATTTTAACTTATGTATATTGTATCTTGAATGTTTCCAATTAGAAACCATAGGGAACTCATAGAATATTCCCGATAAAGCCATTTATTATGACGTTATTACTCCATTTGCTTAATAGTTGTTGAATAAATATTTATTGATATACCATTACCGTTATATATGTAATAATACAGATTCAGTTATTTTGATTATTTGTTAATTAACTACTTATAAAGTTGTATTGAATGTGTAAAATTACGCACATCAAGTGATATAGTGTTTTTGAAGTATTTATAAGTTAGTTGGTTGGGTATTAGATTTAATGCACACTTAATGATGTGTTTAAATATAATAATTGGTGGTTGCGTATAAACCTTTTAATTATAAGTGGGAATTAGAATAAGTGGTTGTTACTCTTTAAGTTTTTTTTTGGCATTAGGTAATAGGACGTTGGGAGATGAAGTGCAATGGTCTATTTTTATAGTAGTTTTAAAGATAAAATTAAATCCGGGATGAAATAAAAGCTCTATTTTAATGGATGAACCACTCTAAAGTGGAATTACAAATTGCATGTCAGGGCGCAATTTATAGACGTGCAACTAGATCTTAAGTAAGTTGAATTAAAATTTCGTTTCGGGATTTATGCATTGAGCGAGGTTGTGTGTCGGAGGTAGCAGGGGCGGCGCTGTTCAACCATGTATGTAGAGTCGGAAGTTGGCCGAGATATGCAATCTGTGCGGACGAATTAAAATTAATTAATTTATAATATTGGTAAATTGATTTTTAGTTGGTAAAACAAATTTCCCTTAGAGCGAGCCCCGAAAACAATGCCCGATTTAATAAACTAATGCAAAACCGTAGTGGATGGGTGGAGATGAAATGAAACGAGAATGGTGTATACCCTCCGGACGTGAAGCGGGGGTTGAAGGGGAACGCACTTCCGCATACCCCTTTTCCGTTTTGCCGCCCACCTCCACATTCGACTATATGCAATGTAGCCCCGTTTCCCGCCGCCGCCACCATCTACTCCCTCGACTCTCCACCTCCACCGCTGTTGCTGCTGCTACCGCCACCTCCATCCTTCCCTATTCTATCTACATCCCTCTCATTCCTAACCCGCGACAACAGCGCCCCCACGATCTAGCCCCCCTTTTCGCCCCACTTTCAACCGCCGCCGACGTGGCCGCCCCCCCGCACGGATCTGCCCTCCCTGTCTGACGCTGTAATTAATAGAATTTTCACACGACATGGCTTATTAAAAATAACAATGCCTTTTAGCCAGTGTAATATAATGAGTGTACTTACACAGATGAAAGGTTTTAGTGTCGGAATTTGATTCTGCTTGTTAGGCTCCACTCACGACCCATACACAAAGTTTTTTCCGTTGCAAATTTTAATGGCAATTAAAATTGTCGCACTGGGGTCACACTGTGTTTTCCCTACTACCCTCTCGCCTCTTTCTTTCTCACAGTACTATTCTTCTTCGCTGACCTGATATAATATAATTTATATATAAGTTCAAAAGTAAATATTAAACACTGAACAAAGAAAAATGATCTTTCTTATAAAATATAAACTTTATTTGTTTATAATAAAACTTTATTCAGAAAGAAACAATGAAATTTTTGTGCAAAATATAAAAAAAAAAATGCACACCTATGTAAATATTATTTTAATTCAAATTTACCATAGTTCTAAATACCTGAAAGTTTTATTTCGTTAAATATCAATACCAAAATTTAAGTTAAAATCATTAACAAAAAATTACGAATACGAAGTACTATAAATATAAAATGATACTTTTCTACTGTACAAACTTGAATTCGGATACAATAATTTTTTAAATGAATTTTTTTTGGACAATTTTAATTAAATATTATATAAATATAATCTATGAATAATTGATGTGTTAAATTGATTTAATATTCTTATTTCATAACTTAAAAATAGTGCATTAATTCTTAAGTATTCGAAAGTATGTCCACAAATTTTATTTCAAGACCAAACGTTTTCAAGAAAGTATATTTGAAGAAATTGGTTGATTACATGCTTTCTTATACGAATAGGGATCCTCTAAAATAAATTCAATATACATAAAAGCGTTGTATAAGTTATGCAACATTTCTATAAAATAATAAAACTACGTTTTTACAGAACTATTATATTTTTGTGGTCGTCCGAATGAAAATTTGGGTCTGTTGCAATGGAATTCAACGGCGATTCTTTTCCTGCCTTCCTTGTTTTTGTATTATGCTGCATGATACATTTTTTTTTCTATTCAACACTAAACTTTGATAGTGATTGATATCTGGACACGGACATCCTTTTCAACAGTAACCCGGAACCGTTTTTATTTTTTAATAAATACGATTTTAATAATACGTTCGGCGAACTTGAACTAAATACTCTTCCGATTTTATTTTGCCTTTCAACAGTTCACAACAGCATTTGTCGCATTGTATTACTCACATTTTAAATATCTGTTCATTTTTATTTTCCTGCCTCTGTGATCAAAAAATTATAAAAAAAAAACTATCAAAATTGTAATGATTAAAGCGGAAAATGAAAAAAAGTGGAAATCGGTTTTGAAATTACAAGGTGTGACTTGTCCATCGATACAGTTATTGCTCATTGTGACATGACGTTCGCAAATGATTTCTGTTGATGGTTAATAAAAATGCCATGCGCCGCCGAAGCGCGCCGCCTCCGCTGCTGCTGCCGCCACCGGAATACATGGGGGCAATGTATATTAAATGTGACAGCGAGCCGCAAAATGATCCTTTGAGATTTCGCGGTCCCGGGACGATTTAGTCCTGTTACCATTAAAGGGTTCCAAGCCAAGAATATTACCTAACACACATAATAAGAGACGCGCGGGACTCGTCCCCACAAACGACAATGCGCTGCGTGATTTCTAGAAATATCACTGCGTCTCTCCCATTACAAGTTTCTCTGCTAAAATTGATTTCTTCTTGTGCACATTAAAAAATATCAATACAAATGCATAGTAATTACATCAAATTTATGCCCAAACATTTTCTAAATTTGTTTTTTTCTATATACATTATTATGATCTAACAACTATTTATTATCTTTTTTTACAACAAAAGTAATACATTATATAAAGTATTTGATTGATATTCAAAATATCAATGCGAATGCATAATTAAATTTAGATCCAAAGTTTTTGTTAGTTAAGTACACGGTTTGTAATCAATCTAACATAACTATTGCTCATTTGAAAAATATTTTATTATTATTGAATGTATTAGAATTAAATGTCAGCAATAATATTAAACAAAATAACTGCAAAATGGCTATCTTTCTGTTATATCATTTTTGCCTAATCCCTTTAACATATTTCTTGTGTTTTATTATAATTAATTTAAATAATTATTTGCAGATTACCATAATCGAGTCATCTCTCACATTAAGGAATCTTTGCTCAGGTGAGTGTTTTTTTAATAAACTACCAATTTATTTTAATGAACCATTTATGTTTATGTCTACGTTAAGTGGTTGATAAGTTTCATATTGTTAACTCAATTTCTATTTATATGTTCTATTTACGCTTTTTAGTATTATTTAGACGTTACCTAGTGTTACAAATACAGTTGATTCCGCTTAATTCGGACACGGGTTAAACGGAACAGCCGCTTATTAGGGACAAATCCCAAAGAACAGAAACAAAACTAAGGAAATAGCATAAATTTACTCCGCTTTTTCGGAACACTATTCCGTTTAATCGTATGTAAATCCTCGAGTGGCCGGTCCATGGTTGTGGCGCTATCACAGAATCCATGGATGTTGTGCATGCGGCGCATGGAAGCTGTGCTTGAACCGCATCCATGTACAATTGATGTGGACGGTACGGCCGAGTCGTAGTCGCTTCCTGCTGGGGTAGTGTCTCTGAAAGAGTGAGGGTGCATGATGACGACTCTGTTCTTTGGTTTCATCCTTTTTTCCTTGGAGATAAGGATGGTTCCGTTGTTACGCGGGGGGCGCTGGTAGTTTTCGTTTTCTTCCTCTATCAGGATGGTGAATCGTCCTGGATGGTTGGAAGAGTAGATGAACTTTGCACTTTGCTTGACTTCACTGTTTCACTGCTGTCTTTGAACAGGGGATGGTGATCATGGACAGACCGCGCCTGATACATACATATTTATTGTTCCAAAATTTATGTCATTTTCTATTATCTAGTCATACGTATAGTTTTGTGACTAGTTTTATTTTGTGCAATTTATTAAATAAAATATTAAAAAGCACTTCCATTAGTGGAAAAAAAGTTTTATATACTAATTTATTTTTATCGTAAATTATTTTACATAACACTGTTTATGCTAATTCGGTAATATTTATGTTTATAAATTGATGTAATATTATATTATTATCATTATAGTTTAAATGTGTAATGAAACAGAAGAGGCGAGCGATATAAAATGATAGCATGAGTGAGTCAATAAATCGATAATACTGTGATGTCTGATGGTTGGGGAGCCGGTAGTGATTGTTGTTTCAACTGGCACGCGGACTCACTTATATAATGAGCCAACGTCAATATTTAGTCGGCAAGTTAAGATGTTTGCTTTCAACAATCTCGGATCCCCGTATAAAAGCGGGACGCGTTTGCTTTATTTTTGTGTTCGGGATGTCCCCGTACTCACCCTCGCATAAGGGGTGGCGGCGGCGGTGTCGTTGTAATCCGCATAAAGGAGATTGCATTTCACAGTGGCCGACGGGTTTCAATAAATAACATCGATTGTCGGCCCAGTGTTGACTCCGTTCAATTTATTCATTGATTATGAATTTAGGTTTGGACCAAAGTTTGCGCTAAGCATTCGACGAATTCATTTAGGCCGAATCAATTTAATCTACAGACATATAATTAATCTCTAATAGCGGCCATTAATAATTATGGTATTTGGTTCGATTGTGTTGTTCTACACAAACAGAGATTATGAATAAATTACAGCCGGGCGAAGCATACCATACACACGTATACACACACACATATATTCATATACACACGCGAGGTTTCGTAGACACATTGTGGATGGGGTGGATGCATGTGTGCTGCGGGGGAGAGATAGAGATAGGGAGGCACTCGCATACATTCAAAATTGCAATAATCATCACACAGGATTAATGGTCTTTGCAATTAATTTAGTTTATTCAAGAAAAAAAAATGTCTGAGAGAGATGCCACGGCATTTTTATGTTGACAACTTGACACTTTGAGGGGGCAGAAATTTCTTGACAACTAAATCAGACAACTGAATCAACATCGGATGGAATGATCTATCAAGATTCATCCTTTGGCATACCAACTAAATTAAAGGATAATTCCTAGAATTTCCTAGAAAAGTATAATATTGTCCCACTAGGGATGCTTTAAAGCAGCGGTCGGGGAACTATTAACCATTACCCCAAAATATTTTTGCGTAAGTCGATATTACCACCCCCCCCCCGTTCTGAAAAGAAAAAAATCAATGTAAATTTTAAATAAATAATGTATTCAATTAATTTACATTTACATATTTATAAAAAAAAGTTACATGAAAATAGTTTTGTTTGTAATAGACAAACAAAATAAAATTCTTAAATTGGAACAAACAAAAATTAATTGAAAACTTTCCCCCTTCACATTTTGGAAAAATGATGTTGCTTCATGTTTGATATAATTACTTCA
>NW_017099732.1:0-2711 GCF_001412225.1 Nicrophorus vespilloides
TTAATATTATTATTAATTATTAACCTTTTCTAGTTGCAATTTGTATTTTTCGCTTATCTCTTTGTCTATCGTCTGCTTGCTGACGAACTGATGGAGAGCCATATCTTTGATCCTCCTGTGCTCGGAATCCATCAGACTGGTGTTCAGGTAGGGTTTGTTGCCGCCGCACACGTCCTTCATTAAAGCCATGTAAAGATCTTTGGCATCAGCGACGAACGCGCCCTGCGTGTCCAATAAAACTATGGCCACCTAGAAGAATCGTTTCAAGCAGTTCGTTTAAGAAAACAAGGTAAGTTTTTGATCGTCTCTCTCTCTCTCTGTCTCACCTTATCGCTGGAGTCCAGTTCAATTACGAAAAGGTTCCAATTAGAGTATCAAGTAGCTCCAATATGATAGACAAAACAATAGGAGACTTTTAAAGAGTCAAGTAGTGACAAACATGACACTTTCAGGTTAATAAGTTTGATGAATGCATATTTTTGTGTGTGCGGGTAGGGAAATGACTAAATGCATAGGTTATTTGACTTTTCTTTTGATGACCCAACATCCAATATTAATATAATAGATAGAAAAAAATTGAATACCTTATTGTAATATATATATATTGCATTTACTTTCTATTTACTTTAAATATCTTTCTCCCAGAATTAGTAATCAGAGTTGCCTTTAATCTGTCGTATTGCGGACAGGACCAGACCGAAAACTCTTTTGGTCATGGGCAACTTGATGCACGTAAATAAAATAGAGAAATCCGATTAGTGAGTATTAGTTTTTAAGTGTGTATATCAAAACAGAACAAACGCGAATTAGACAACTGTTATATCTTTGGTAAAGTTTGTTATTTATAAGCTTATCGGTCTAAGTTGTTGCCTAATTCGTAGAGACACGAGAAATTAAAAATTAATCGAAAGAACAAATTAATTAATATCAATAAATCTCGATGTTCGGGGTTAACTGCAGTCGGCTGGCATAGTTCCTATGCCAGCAGACGAAGAAAACGATCAGTAGGAAAGAGGTTAGTAGTGAAATCAAAAGAAATCTTACGTTTTCCCAGATGAACGTCGCGATTTCGTCCAGCGTCACGCCGAACTCCCGGTAATCGCCGCTGTACCTGCGAATAAATCAACAAAAGGTTATACATTTGATGATGATTGGATGGATGGGTGGAGAGTTATACCTGATGTACGCCCAGAGGCACAGTATGAAGAAGGAGAAACCCATCAGCATGTTCAGAAGATTGGCCACGGCGTAGATGCCCACAAGACCGAACACTCCGGAGAGGATGTAGCAGATGACTGCCATCGCCAGGAAGACGGCCGGCGTCCTCGCCGCTTTGAAGATGTTCTTGCTCTCGTTGTGTGATTTAAACTGCACGAACGCCTCATCCAAATTCTACGCGAACAAGTAGTTTTAGAACTAATTCATTAATATTATTATTAATTATTAACCTTTTCTAGTTGCAATTTGTACTTTTCGCTGAACTCTTCGCCGCCCATCTTCTGCTTGCTGACGAACTGAAGGAGAGCCTTATCTTTGATCCTCCTATGCTCGGCATCCATCAGACTGGTGTTCAGGTAGGGTTTGTTGCCGCCGCACACGTCCTCCATTAAAGCCATGTAAAGATCTTTGGCATCAGCGACGGCTGACAGGTTATTGGCTTCGGCTGTAGCCTAAAAACACACACACAAAATAGCATCAAAGTACACCACACACACACAAAATTTAGGATTAAGATTGAATACTTACGGCAAGCATGGACTTTGGTTCTGGTAATTCATTGTCACTATATATGTTAATGTACGACTTAAAATATTGCACTAAATCCCTGGCTTTGACTTTCTGTCCGTTGATCTGCTTCAGCACTAGGTTCTCGGGCGCCAACAGCATTGGCACTAATATCTGCAGGTTCTGCTTGAATTCGTCAGAAATATCTAAAAACAACACATTTATTAAACAGATGTTAAAAATGGCACTTTTGGTGATGAACCTTTGAGTTTTCCGTCGAAATGCGGACTGGTGGCCACCTGCAGACCAGGATGTGGCATCAGGAAGCACGCGATCTCCGTGAAGCAGGACTTGATGTGATTGCGAAGCGACTTCATATCCGGATGATGCTTATCGTTCGCCTGCAGCCTCTTCTGCAGGATCTTCTGACCTCCGAGCGCTCCGTATTCGGCTTCGTACGGGTATCTCCAATCCCTCACCAGGAATTGAAGCCTTTGGAACGCCAATCTTCCGTACTCCGTGAATAGCTAAAAATATATTTAATTAGTCAAGAACAAATTATTGATAATATTCAATAGCATAAACATTAAAACTGAGACGCAAGTTAATATAATCCTAGTTATTAGCATGACCTCAACCTATTGCGCAATAAATCCACAGCGAAACGAATCACGTATTACAAGTTAATGAAATGCATCGATCATTCATACAGAAATATCAACATTTGCTTTACTTATTTATTTTTTCCTCTTTCTTTCGAAAATCCTTATTAACCTCTAATTAAAGTAAATCATAATTGTGCACGCACGCGATCCTCGTAATTATGGTTCGTTAAGGAAGAAAGGAAACGAGCTGTGATCCACGACAACAAATTAGCCTGCTAATGAGAGAGATATGCAATACGCGGTACGCACCAGATTAAAAGGCGAGCCTAATTAGAGGAAACGATTGTTATTATTGCAAATTCACAACATTCGAAACACTAT
>NW_017099732.1:2735-3141 GCF_001412225.1 Nicrophorus vespilloides
TGTAAACTATATGATTATTAATATTAAAACTGAGATTGTTTTTGTAGATACCTGCAAATACTGGAGATCCTGGATGTCCTGTGAAAGGTTAAAAATCTGCACGGAGCTGATCATGGTGCTAAGGGCGAAAACCGTCGCGCAATCCTTGACGGTACTCTCACTGTCAAACGCGCCCTGCGTGTCCAATAAAACTATGGCCACCTAGAAGAATCGTTTCAAGCAGTTCGTTTAGAATAAAAGGTAAGTTTTTGATCGTTTCTCTGTCTCACCTTATCGCCGGAGTTCAGTTCACCTAAAAACACCTCAGACCACATCTGGATGCCCGTAGTTACGAGCTCGGAACCGCCGCGCCACGAGAATCCCTCCAAGGGCACATCTTGTGGTCCCAACCAGTCGGACGTACTTT
>NW_017099733.1:0-68788 GCF_001412225.1 Nicrophorus vespilloides
CAATTTCACATTATATGTATCGATATTTTTATGTAATAGAAAAGAAAAGTCCAATTATTAAAGTTTAGTTTCATATAAGTTAATTATATAATCGTATTAATTGTATCAAATAATGGTCTATATAAATTACTAGATTGAAAGAGTATAAAATGATTGATTATTTCTTATGTAAGGCTTTTTGATGTTGAGATTTTTTCTTTGCTGTATTATTTTTTTTTCTGTGAATTTATTATTAATGGTTTCGTAATTTTACTCAGAAGAGAATGATTAGTATCTTTATGGAAAAGCTTGTATACAAATAATAGTTTATCAAAAAAAAAAGAGTAAATTCCAGCTGGTCTGTATTGATTTGTTCGAAATAAAATTGCATGAAACGAAAACCTTCGATGTGCGTAAATGTGTGTTCTTTGCTCTCTTCACGACATTTTTATGAAGCGATAATTTCGCAGTCGAGTATGTAATAATAATAAATTAAATACTATTACAAGACGAAAAATTAAACCGTAAGAGATGTAAAAAAAGTGAGAGTAAATAAAAAGTAAATAGTTTCAAGCACATTGAATCAAAATTTGTAATTTACTCATTTTGTTTATAAAAATAAGTAATCTCAATCTCATTGATTAACAGAAATATACTTAATTTTCTATGATCTAAGAAGTTTCTGAATTGGGTCAAGTTTGTACATTTTTTGTTTAATTCAGAAATTGTAATAAACAATAATAGTAATTTTATTATTTTTATAAATAATTTCAATCTCATAGAATAATTTACTTTAATAAATTAATTATAAATTTCTACGATCTAAACAGTTTTAAAACTAGTTAATTACTTATTTTTTTAATTAAGAATTTTCAATAAACAAAACTAGTAATTTAATTATTTACACATTTTACAAATAATTATATAATTTCATTCATTTTCTAAACAATTTCACATTATATGTATCGATATTTTTATGTAATAGAAAATAAAAGTCCAATTATTAAAGATTTGTTTCATATAAGTTAATTATATAATCGTATTAATTGTATCAAACAATAGTCTATATAAATTACTAGATCAAAAGAGCATAAAATGATTGATTATTTATTATGTAAGGCTTTTTGATGTTGAGAATTTTTCTTTGCTGTATTATTTTTTTTCTGTGAATTTATTATTAATGGTTTCGTAATTTTACTGAGAAAAGAAAGATTAGAATCTTTATGGAAAAGCTTGTATAAAAATAATAGTTTATCAAAAAAAAAGAGTAAATTCCAGCTGGTCTGTATTGATTTGTTCGAAATAAAATTGCACGAAACGAAAACCTTCGATGTGCGTACATGTGTGTTCTTTGCTCTCTTCACGAAGCTTGTTAAACATTTTTATGAAGCGATAATTTCGCAGTCGAGTATGTACTAATAATAAAGTAAATACTACTAGAAGACGAAGAATTAAACCGTAAGAGATGTAAAAAAAAATGAGAGTAAATAAAGAGTAAATAGTCAACATTTGTAATTTACTCATTTTGTTTATAAAAATATGTAATCTCAATCTCAATGATTAATAGAAATATACTTAATTTTCTATGATCTAAGAAGTTTCTGAATTGGGTCAAGTTTGTTCATTTTTTTGTTTAATTCAGAAATTGTAATAAACAATAATAGTAATTTTGTTATTTTTATAAATAATTTCAATCTCATCGAATAATTTACTTTAATAAATTAATTATACATTTCTATGATCTATACAGTTTTATAATTAGTTAATTACTTATTTTTTTTTAATTAAGAATTATCAATAAACAAAACTAGTAATTTAATTATTTACACATTTTACAAATAATTATATAATTTTATTTTATTTCTAAACAATTTCACATTATATTTATCGATATTTTTATGTAATATAAAAGAAAAATTTAAGTTTTGTTTCATATAAGTTAATTATATAATCGTATTAATTGTATCAAATAATGGCCTATATAAATTACTAGATTGAAAGAGCATAAAAAGATTGATTATTTATTATGAAAGGCTTTTTGATGTTGAGAATTTTTCTTTGCTGTATTTTTTTTCTGTGAATTTATTATTAATCGTTTCGTAATTTTACTGAGAAAAGAAAGATTAGTATCTTTATGGAAAAGCTTGTATAAAAATAATAGTTTATTAAAAAAAAGAGTAAATTCCAGCTGGTCTGTATTGATTTGTTCGAAATAAAATTGCACAAAACGAAAACCTTCGATGTGCGTACATGTGTGTTCTTTGCTCTCTTCACGAAGTTTGTTAAACATTTTTATGAAGCGATAATTTCGCAGTCGAGTATGTAATAATAATAAACTAAATAGTATTACAAGACGAAGAATTAAACCGTAAGAGATGTAAAAAAAATGAGAGTAAATAAAGAGTAAATAGTCAAAATTTGTAATTTACTCATTTTGTTTATAAAAATATGTAATCTCAATCTAATTGATAAATAGAAATATACTTAATTTTGTATGATCTAAGAAGTTTCTGAATTGGGTCAAGTTTGTACATTTTTTTGTTTAATTCAGAAATTGTAATAAACAATAATAGTAATTTTGTTATTTTTATAAATAATTTCAATCTCATCGAATAATTTACTTTAATAAATTAATTATAAATTTCTATGATCTAAACACTTTTAAAACTAGTTATTAATAACTTATTTTTTTAATTAAGAATCTTCAATAAACAAAACTAGTAATTTAATTATTTACACATTTTACAAATAATTATATAATTTCATTCATTTTATAAACAATTTCACATTATATGTATCGATATTTTTATGTAATAGAAAAGAAAAGTCCAATTATTAAAGTTTTGTTTCATATAAGTTAATTATATAATCGTATTAATTGTATCAAATAATAGTCTATATAAATTACTAGATCAAAAGAGCATAAAATGATTGATTATTTATTATGTAAGGCTTTTTGATGTTGAGATTTTTTCTTTGCTGTATTATTTTTTTTTCTGTGAATTTATTATTAATGGTTTCGTAATTTTACTGAAAGATTAGTATCTTTATGGAAAAGCTTATATAAAAATAATAGTTTATCAAAAAAAAAGAGTAAATTCCAGCTGGTCTCTATTGATTTGTTCGAAATAAAATTGCACGAAACGAAAACCTTCGATGTGCGTACATGTGTGTTCTTTGCTCTCTTCACGAAGCTTGTTAAACATTTTTATGAAGCGATAATTTCGCAGTCGAGTATGTAATAATAATAAATTAAATACTATTACAAGACGAAGAATTAAACCGTAAGAGATGTAAAAGAAGTGAGAGTAAATAAAGAGTAAATAGTAACTGCTTATAATCCTCGGAAACGGCAAGAGGTTACTTGTTGATATCGGGTCCGAAGGGGGGTGAGAGATCCTGTGTGCGCACCCCAAACGCAAAGGCGAGCAACAGCACTGAATTAAATATACGTTTTACTTGACGGGGTCCGATGGAAACATCGAACTTTTTCCCCAACAATAAAACAAGTAATAATAATTCGTTTATTATTTCTTCAATTTTAATATTTCTTTCGTGTGTGTTTTGTAAATGGGTGGTCGAAAAAAAAAACGCGCGGCGGGAGAGTAAAATGCTAAAACTAACGTAGCCGAACGCGACGTCTAACTAACTGGGGGGCGGCTAGTGCGGACGGCCGCCGCCTGGGGGAGCGACGCGCGCGATTGCCGGAAACGGACGAATGGGGACGAGGTTGCGCCCATTCGCGCGTATCCCGGCGCCTCCACCACCTCCACAACCCAACATCTCAACCGTCGCCGCCGCCGCCGTCGGAGCATCTACAGGTGGGGGCCGAAAATTGCCATATTTATTGATATCCGAATCGCATTTGCCCACTGCGATTCAATTATAAACACATAAAATCGTCGTACAATTTTAGGGGGCGGCAGTAGCAGATGCGGAAAGGGTCGAAGGGCGGTGGTTTCGGCTTAATTCCATTTAACCAAACCGAATTAAAAGCCGCACAGCGATGCATCAAATATGCATACGACTCGCACGTATTTTACGAAATCCAGATTATTTATTCATATCATTTACGCAAAAACAATTCATTCACATGAGAACAAACATTTCATTCGATGCATTATACATTTGAGTTACATTGTTTTCAAATATATCCATATAAAATATGTACATAATTTACAGTTAATATAAAAACACAATTTTTACTTTATATAATTTCAAATTTTAATGATTTATATAATGAATTAACAAAAAAAAAACTTTATATAACCAAAATATAACTGATATTTTTACATAGTATGTTATTATACAACTATGATCAATTATTAACTTAATAACTAACTCATTACTATTTTTATATCCATTTGTCTTCCACTGCGTTGCGAATTTCATTCAATTTGAGCCTTAACTTTCCGAATCACTTCTGCCACAGATGTAGTTTTTGTTCCGACCAAGAAAATAGGATTTTGTAATAGTATTAGCTTCGTTATAACATGTTATGGTTCGAAACACAAAAGATTTGAGATGTTCAAGGTCTCTAACAATAGCCACTTTAGGTTTTCCGCTCAAATATAGGGCTATCAAATATATTGCGTTTGAATTCTATCACGGATATTTTTTTTTCTAAAAAAACTGAGAAGCAAATGCTTTAGCAGGTTTGTAAACTGTATTATTTTTACTTTAGTGAAATATATTATATAAAAAAATGTACATAAAACATATTATGTCTTAATATCAATAATTAACTTAATAACTAACTCATTACTATGATTTTCATAACAATTGTATAAAATATAAAGCAATAAGTTTCAATTGAAAATTAAGCTTTTGTTTTCATTTTGATTATTTAACTGATTCACAGCAATTCAAGTTTATTAAATATTGTTTGAAAAATACATTATAAATCAGTAATAAATTCGCAGTAGATGAAACACTCAAAAACTTCATCAACTTTATATAAAAGTTGACAAATATTTCTAAAAAAAAAATTACTTTTTAAGTATAATTTTTTTTTGTAAGATACTTTCACAATGTTTTTTATTGATACTTATTTCTTAGACTGAAGAATTTGTTTTTATATAATATTTATTATTTATAAAGTACGTAATAATATTGGATTTTCTTTTCTAACTATTTTTTAGTTTTTTTTTTAAATACTTTTGTGAAAAGCTGAAAGATTTAAATTTAAACAAATGAGAAAATTACATTATCCATTATCCATATTTTACAATTTTCTTCTCGATTTTTAAATGAATTTTGTAAATTATTTGACCAAAATTCTAAATTTGTCTTTTAAATTAAAACTCAATAAACTCATTTAATTTATTTTGTTGTTTTTGTATTATTTCAATTAAAATCTATTATATTTCGAACAATGAGTAAATTTTATTGTCAATTAAATTAGTTGAGTAAATATTACTATAGGATGTAAAGCACTCCTGTATAAATATGAACATTTCAGTACTCTACAAACCTTCAAATTAAATCAGTTAATTTGAGATATAAATTACATTAGTTAAGTAAATATTCCAGTACAATACGAATTTATGAGAATTCAACAAACTTTATATAAAATATAACAATTTAAACGTGAATTAACACTCACAATTTCTATAATAACATATAATTTTGATTCATATTTCGACTATTTTTTTTTAATTTTATATCTTTTCAGCTCTTTATTAATCGACTACAACCATCAATATTTTTGCCAATACATTTTTTTTATTAAATACAATTTATTGTCTTCTTTTAGTAAAAAAATCAAATTATTTATGAAATATTAAAACTTAATTAACAAATTCCAATTGATTTAAATACATTACAATTCATATAAATACTACTAAATTTAGATTACCAAAATAGTATTCGATAAATAGGAAATGCAATGCAATGCAATCATCTTAATTGAAGTCCTTCGTGTAACAGTTGAGGTGGTTATTATTCGCCATAACTCGGTTGGAAGTGCTTCACTATTCTACATCCAAAGTTCCAATTCCAATTGGACGAAGTGCCACCTGATTATGCGTTACGAGTAAGTGGTTGGGGCAGGC
This sequence comes from Nicrophorus vespilloides, assembly GCF_001412225.1. Classification (NCBI taxonomy): domain Eukaryota; kingdom Metazoa; phylum Arthropoda; class Insecta; order Coleoptera; family Silphidae; genus Nicrophorus; species Nicrophorus vespilloides. The sequence goes on from NW_017099733.1 coordinate 6,033, forward strand.
AACACTACCTTCCAGGAAGATGGATTGGCTATATGCAAGTGCACATAGTTTGCCAAATAATAACACTCATTTCTATTCACCAAAACAGAGATAATCTAAAACCTTTATATTGAATAATACCGTTTGTATTGATCATTCAGATAATTCTCATATCTATTTAAAAGCTTAAAGAAAATAAAATAATTTTATATAATTTTAAGAAAGGAAATCTATTGAATATAATTTAATCAAAACTTTTTTAAAATTACAGAAGAAAATGGAAATTAATGAAATTTTGAAGATGAAAACCAATGTTAATTGGCATAAAGTTCCTTTGTTTTTATCTGAAACTCCAATACTCAATATTTTCGCAGTAATATACATAATTTTGCGTTTTTGAGTAAAATTTATATAAAAATATAGATAATGTTTGTATAAAATTACTCAATTTTCTAAAATGTAAAGTCTTTAGTTTTCTTTACTTTGATCTTTATAATTTCTTATATAAAACTAAAATTAAAAAAAAATCTTCTATAGTTCTTGAAAATTATGTATTGAGATTTGAATGAGATTTACACAAGAAAAATTACATTTTTTTGCAAATCTTTTAAATCAATTCTGATTGTTCTATCCTTTTTTTCCTGATAAATTTCTTTGTAAATTTCTTGGAAATTAACTATTGAATTTTTAATGAGATTGAAAATAAAGTAGAACTTTGCTTAACGAGCAAAATGACTCGCTTAACGAGCGATGTTTCGTATAATGAGTGACGATGAGAAGAGAAGTCCCGGATTGCGCGCTTTCTACATCATTTTTAAAACTTGTGTACACATATTATATGTATTTTGGAATATGAAATTATGAAATTTTGGAACGAATTAAACTCGGTAATTAACAAAAACTAAATTATATAATATCAAAATTTAATATGTAATACATAAAAAAATACATTTTTTTGTTGTCGGATTTATTGAAATTTATTTGGTATTCTGTACGTTCGATCGTTTTATTGTTGATTAAATCAGTTGCAATTAGGGAATTGCAGAATGGAATTAGCCACACGAGTGATGTTCTGTTCTGCTCTGTGGGACGTTCCATAGGTGAATGCATAATTATTAAATTCAATCCTGTATCGATTATAAATTCAATACAACAATGACCTCAATCGAAAATGGAACAAATAAATGCATTTAATGCATAAAGTACAAAAATAAAACAAACAAAATATAATCATATTGTATATATTTTGTTTAATTATTAAGAAAATTATAAAAATGTAAATATGAAAACTATAAACATTTATTCCATTATTTTATTATAATCATTTTAATCTTTCTAATCTTAGATTTCATTATAATAATTAAACTTGTATTTATTTTTGCTAAAGTAAATAATTGAAATGTAAATATACTTCGTGCATGAAAACCATAAATATCAAGGTCATTTCAATCCTTATTATCTTAGCTTTAATTACAATGTTCAATATTATTCAAACCTTTTGCAGTTAGTGACAAATTAATTAAAATGTAAATATACTTCAAATTTTTCAAACTTTCAGCTTTCACAGTGAATTACAAAAAACCATAAACGTCAAAGTAATTCTTATACAATCAATTCAATCCTTTTTTTCTTAGCTTTAACTACAATTACCAATATTTTTAAAATCTCTTGCAGTTATTGAGAACTTAATTGAAATGTAAATATACTTCGAATTATTCAAACTTTCAACTTTGATAGTGAATTAAATGAAAACCATAAAAATTAAAGTCATTCTTATATAATCATTTCACATCCTTATTTTCTTGGCTTTAAGTACAATTGTTAATATTGCTCAAATCTCTTGCAGTTAGTAACAAATGAATTGAAACATAAATATTCTTCGAATTATTCAAACTTTCATCTTTGACAGTGAATTACAATGACCAATATTGTTAAAATCTCATGTAGTTATTGAGAATTTAATTAAAACGTAAATATACTTCGAATTATTCAAATTTTGAAATTTGATAGTGAATTATATGAAAACCATAAACATCAAAGTCATTCTCATACAATCAGTTCAATCCTTTTGTTGTTAGCTTTAATTATAATTACCAATATTGTTAAAATCTCTTGCAGTTATTGAAAACATAATTGAAACATAAATATACTTTGAATTATTCAAACTTTGAACTTTGATAGTGAATTACATGAAAACCATAAACATCAAAATCATTCTCATACAATCAATTCAATCCTTTTGTTCTTAGCATTAATAACAATTACCAATATTGTTTAAATCTCTTGCTGTTATTAAGAACTTAATTGAAATGTAAATATACTTCAAATTAAACAAACTTTCAACTTTGATAGTGAATTACATAAAAACCATAAACATCAAAGTCATTCTCATACAATCAATTAAATCCTTTTGTTCTTAGCTTTAATAACAATTACTAATATTGTTTAAATCTCTTGCAGTTATTGAGAACTTAATTAAAACGTAAATATACTTTGAATTATTCAAACTTTGAACTTTGATAGTGTATTCCATGAAAACCATAAACATCAAAATCATTCTCATATAATCAATTCAATCCTCTTATTCTTAGCTTTAATTACAATTACCAATATTGTTTAAATCTCTTGCAGTTATTGAGAAGTTAATTGAAATGTAAATATACTTCAAATTAAACAAACTTTCAACTTTGATAGTGAATTACATGAAAACCATAAACATCACAGTCATTCTCATACAATCAATTAAATCCTTTTGTTCTTAGCTTTAATTATAATTACCAATATTGTTCAAATCTCTTGCAGTTAGTGATAGATTAATTGAAATGTAAATATACTTCGAATTATTCAAACTTTGAACTTTGATAGTAAATTACATGAAAACCATAAACATCAAAGTCATTCTCATACAATCAATTGAATCCTTTTGTTCTTAGTTTTAATTACAATTATCAATATTGTTAAAATCTCTTGCAGTTATTAAGAACTTCATTCAAATGTAATTATATTTCGAAGTTTTCAAACTTTGATAGTGAATTACATGAAAACCATAAAGATCAAAGTCATTCTCATAGAATCAATTGAATCCTTTTGTTCTTTGCTTTAATTATAATTACCAATATTATTAAAATATCTTGCAGTTATTGAGAACTTGATTGAAATGTAAATATACTTCGAATTATTATAACTTTGAACTTTGATAGTGAATTACATGAAAATCATATACATCAAAATCATTCTCATATAATCAATTCAATCCTTTTGTTTTTAGCTTTAATTATAATTACCAATATTGTTAAAATCTCTTGCAGTTATTGAGAACTTAATTGAAATGTAAATATACTTCGAATTATTCAATCTTTGAACTTTAAAAGTGAATTACATAAAAACCATAAACATCAAAGTCATTCTCATACAATCAATTAAATCCTTTTGTTCTTCGCTTTAATAACAATTACTAATATTGTTTAAATCTCTTGCAGTTATTGAGATCTTAATTGAAATGTAAATATACTTCGAATTATTCAATCTTTGAAGTTTAAAAGTGAATTACATAAAAACCATAAACATCAAAGTCATTCTCATACAATCAATTAAATCCTTTTGTTCTTCGCTTTAATAACAATTAAAAATATTCTTAAAATCTCTTGCAGTTATTGAGAACTTAATTGAAACGTAAATATACTTTGAATTATTCAAACTTTGAACTTTGATAGTGAATTACATGAAAACCATAAACATCAAAATCATTCTCATATAATCAATTCAATCCTTTTGTTCTTAGCTTTAATTATAAATATCAATATTGTTTAAATCTCTTGCAGTTATTGAGAAATTAATAGAAATGTAAATTTACTTCAAATTATTCAAACTTTGAACTTTGATAGTGAATTATTTGAAAACCATAAATATCAATGTCATTCTCATACAATCATTTCAATTCTTATTATGTTAGATTTATTTACAATTTTCAATGTTAATCAAATTTCATCCAGTTAGTGAGAAATTAATAGAAATTTTAATATACTACGAATTATTCAAACTTTGAACTTTGAAAGTGAATTTCATGAAAACCATAAACATCATAGTCATTCTCATACAATCAATTCAATACTTTTATTCGTAGCTTTTATTATAATTACCAATATTGTTATAATCTCTTGCAGTTATTGAGAACTTAATTGAAATATAAATATTCTTCGAATTAAACAAACTTTCAAATTTAACAGTGAATTACATAATAATATTTTTCATATAATCATTTAAATCCTATTTTTCTTAGCTTCAATTACAATGTTCAATATTGTTCAAATCTCTTGCAGTTAGTGATAGATTAATAGAAATGTAAATTTACTTATTCAAATTTTCAACTTTGATAGTGAATTAATTAAGTGAAATAAATTGAAACGTTAAAGGTTAAATTATTCTAGTTTAACATCGAATTAATTCTCACGCAAAATTATTAAATTCAATCCCGTATTGATTATAAATTCCATACAATTCCAATGACGTCAATTGAAATTGGAATAACTAAAACATTGAACGGATTTTCTAAACACAAAATATTTGAATGAAATTCATACATCAATATGATACACATGTTTTTTTTTGTGGTATTTTTTTTGTTGTAATGCAAAACATACGTATTTAGTAGCCGCAAATGAACGTAACTTTAACTATTTAATGCGGACAATTACATTTAAAAGTTAGATGAAAATTAAATTGGCCGGCGCGAGCGATGCAATTTCGTTACGAACTTTTGCAGTTCGCATCCGGCAAAATGGAAAATTTTCCATTTACCTAATGCTATTTTCACGTATTTGTTATCTGCTTTACTTGCTGCAGGTGAGGCAACTATAATAAAATTACATATACATATAATGGTTTTTTTTGTATATATATAATATATACGTTTTATACGAAGGAAAGTTTAGGTTTCATAGGAATATAATGTAATTAATACTCAAATCTAAAGTAAATACATTTGCAAATATAATATAATATAATAATTATAATTTAAAATTTTTAAACCAAAATATAAGAAAATATAAAGTTTTATACATTGAATTAGATTTTAAATAGTTTACATTAATTTTCATATTTTATTACTTATAATTATTAAAAAATAATCATTTAATTTATTTAAAGAATGAAATTACTAGAAGATTTAATAATTTATTAATTACTTTATTTAGTGTATTGATCTCTTATCTAACTTTAAAATGCTTAATTTTTATATTAATATTTTGAGAACAGAAAATTCTATAGTAATTTACTAATTTTCTTTACTTTAACTATTTGATTAGTAAATTATTTCTTTTTGGTAAATGTTATTAATATTGAACAATAATTTCTTCTTTTTGTTTATTTAGAAAATAGTAAGTAAACCATGAATATAAGAAATTTTCTATAAGTTTCTTAATTAGTTTTGATTATTAATTGGATTTGTAAATATACATTTACAGTAAATATTAAGAATATTGAAAGGAAGTGTGATGAATTTGAGAAAATAATTATAATGAGTAGATCTTAGTATGGGTTGTGAAGTTTTTTAATTGATCATAGTAATTGAAGGAAATTGATGAGCGTTGCAGACGAATTTTGGATGGTTTCATTGACGGTTTTGTTCGCACACAAAAGCCGCAAAATTGCGGCCAAACAAACGGTTTTTTTTGTTTGTTGTAAGATCAATATGTATTTTTATATAATAAAAATTGTAAATTTCTTAATAAATTTATATGAAAATGTACACATTTTTCAACTTGACATAAAATTAAGGAAATAATATATAAAACAATTAAAGTGTATAAAAATTTCATTTCCATAAACTAATTATGTTCAATCAATAAGTTTTTGTAGAACAAATTGTAACTTTCTTCTTTGAAATATAATTATTTTACAACATGTTTATACGTTTAGTCAAATTTTAAATTTATAATGAAAATATACAAATTTTTCAACTCGATTTAATCAAATATTAAGTAATGCATAATCAATTAAATTGTAGTTAAAAATGAAGTTATTTATTTTATTTCCAAAAACTAATTACATAAAATACATATTTCACAAATGCCAACGTTCTGTTTTGAAATAGAAATATTTTACGGAATTTTATAAGTAAAAAGTATACATTTGTAAATAAAATATGCAAATATTGAAACTTGACTTGAAATTATTAATTGTAAAAATATTAATTAATATATAAACCATGAAAACAAAAAAATCTCTAGAAGTTTCAATTAGTTTTGATTATTAATTGGATTTGTAAGTATACATTTACAGTAAATATTAAGAATAATGAAAGGAAGTGTGATGAATTTGAGAAAACTAATTATAATGAGTAGATCTTAGTATGGGTTGTGATGTGTTTTAATTGATCATAGTAATTGAAGGAAATTGATGAGCGTTGCAGACGAATTTTGGATGGTTTCATTGACGGTTTTGTTCGCACACAAAAGCCGCAAAATTGCGGCCAAACAAACGGTTTCAGTTGAGGGCTTTGGTTGTTAATATAAGGGAGAGTACGGGCGTTAAGTTCATTATGCTTCTATTTATCAGACTGGCGTTTTGATAAATTGAGGGCCCCGCTGGTCTTTGGGACAATTAAGGCGCTAACTGGAACAGTATGGCACGTATGTTCATGGGCCTGGAAAGTTGGAAAGCCGCGCCCTTAAGGGCCTCGCCGACGTTTTCTCAGCAACAGGTCCATTAACGCCCGGGACTCGTGAAAATGGGTGGGATTCAACATTATCATTAAGGACGAATTTCGGTTTCTTCTTTTCATTCTTTCACGAAAACTTCTTTTTTTTTCTTCTTCTTCTCTTTATTCTTTTACGCTCTTTGTGCGTCCTCGTGCAAGTTGTTTTCGACGTGTGTCCTTGCAGGTTCCAACACGTAGGCGGCGATTGAATTGATCGAAGAATTCCTCCCAACCTCGTCGTAGCAAGAGGAGGAGACTTTTCTCTCAAGCTCTTTCTTTCTCTCTCTCTCATTCACTCTTGGTAAATATCCAGTTTTGAACGCGTCAAAAAGGATGGAGTGGAATGAAACTTATTTTCTGATGTCTCCATTCAATTTCCCTTCGACATGCCCAGAAGATTTAAATGGGACGCTAAAAGTTTTTCGAGGAGACGAATTCTGCCGTCGGGAAGTTTCCACTTGTCGCGGCAGCCCTTGCGGATAAGTTCCGGAAATCGCGAGATCCAGAAAATAGAAGGAAAACGAACGAAAACTTTCGAATTTCGACAAATAACTGAATAAAAAAAAACTCACACAAAGTACAAACAAATCTACATTCATATATTACAAAGAGTTATTTACAATTTGATCCAAGTTTTTAGTTGTAACATCAAATTTCTTATTAAATTTGTTATGAAAATGTACACATTTATCAACTTGACATACAATTAAGAAAATATTATATAAATCAATTAAAATGAATAAATATTTTATTTCCATAAACTAATTATTTCAATCAATAAGTTTTATGCAACAAATTGTAACTTTCTGTTATGAAATATGAATATTTTCCAGATTTTTATACGTAGAAAGTATACATTTTTATAGAAAATGTGCAAATTTTAACTTGAAATTACTTGAAATTAATTATTAATATATAATTAATGAAATTGTATAAAGATTTCATTTCTATAAACTAATTATGTTCAATCAATACGTTTTTTAAAAGCAAAAAATACATAACTTTCAAATTTCAACTTTCTGCTTTGAAATATGAATGTTTTACACATATTTATACGTAAAAAGTATAATTTTAGAAAGGAAATGTGTAAATTCTTCAACTTGACTTGAAATATTAATTAATTATTAAGAAAATATTAAATAATGTATAATTAATGAAATTGTATAAAGATTCAATTTCCATAAACGTTTTTTACATCAAAAATACATATTTTACAAATTCCAACTTTCTGTATTCAAATATGAATATTTTACAGAATTTTATACGTAAAAAGTATAAATTTATAAGTAAAATGTGCAAATTTTTCAACTTGACTTGAAATTTGTTATTAAAAAAATATTAATTAATATATAATTAATAAAATTGTATAAAGATTCAATTTCCATAAACGTTTTTTTTACAACAAAAATACATATTTTAAAATTCCAATTTTCTGTTTTTAAATATGAATATTTTACATAATTTTATAAATAAAATATGCAAATTTAAGATTTAATGTGCAGATTTAAGATCATATTAATTAATATGTAATTAATGAAATTATATTTGAATATATATATATATATATAAATAACTAAATAATCCAGAAATTATTAGTCGTAAAATAAAGAAAGAAAAAACATTTCATTTCTATAAACTAATTAAGTTTTTTTTATAGCAAAAACATGTTTTACAAATCTCTGTTTATTGCCACTTTCGCATTGAAATAGGAATATTTTATCGGATTTTATGCGTATCAAAAGCCTCGTCGGATTTAAAATGTATAGAGAAATTGTACAAATTTTCGCGTCAACTCAATTCGACGCGATATTTTATTGCCATACACATTTTTACACTTCACTTTATAGGCTTTACAACGTGTAACTTATACGACGTGAATTTCCAATATAAAATATACAAGATACATCAAAAACCAGAACTACACTTTTATATTCATATTTTATTTTTATTACTTTTCAATAAAATATTAATAAAGAATTAAATTGTAGTTAAAAAATAAGGTTGTTTTGTTTGTAGAAAATTGTATAAATACAAATGTAATTTGTAAAGGAAATAAAACTTAATTAACACTTAAGAAAGACAACGCTAAATGTCTTCTTGCGGTTATAAATTGCAGTTCGAAGTTAAATTATGTTCTGAGGTAACACCTTTCCGAGGAAAACGATATATCTTCGATATCACTAAACCCGCACCAAATGGAACACATCATTTAAAACTCCACAAAAGATTTTCCAAACCAAACCAAACTTCTAATGCTCCATCCATAAACCATGCTATATAACACAATTTTACTTATATAAAAAAAAACTGAAAATGGCAACAGTTATAACTCTACAAATAAGTTTGTATTGAAGCACGTATATTTGCCTTTAATTAGAGTATAAAACCATTCTTAGTTATGGAGTAAAAAAATAAAACGTGAAAACACTTTTTTGGGAACGAATAAATATTTAGCAATTTTGACAACTTACTAAATGAAAACGGCAATAGGAATTAACCTGGAAATAATTTCAAAAGCGTGTATATTTGCTTTTAATTAGAATATTTATATTTATAATTGACATTCTTAATTATAGAGTAAAACCATAAAATGTGAGATGTTTTTTGGGAATGAATATTTTAGTAATTTTGACAGCTAATTAAATGAAAACGGCAATTAGTATAAAACTGGAAATAATTTCAAATCAAAGCGTGGATATTTGCTTTTAATTAGAGTATTTACACTTATCATGGACATTCTTAGTTATGGAGTATAACCATAAAATCTGAAGTCATTTTTTCAGAATGAATAAATATTTAGCAATTTTGACAGCTTATTAAATAAAAACTGCAATAGATATAAAACTGGAAATAATTTCAAATCAAAGCGTATATATTTGCTTTTAATTAGTGTATTTACACTTATAATTGTCATTCTTAGTTATGGAGTAAAACTATAAAACGTGAAGACACTTTTTTCAGAATGAATAAATATTTAGAAATTTTGACAGATAATTAAATGAAAACTGCAATAGGTATAAAACTGAAAATAATTTTAAATCAAAGCGTGTATATTTGTTTTTAAATAGAGTATTTACACTTATAATTGACATTCTTAATTATAGAGTAAAACCATAAAATGTGAGATGTTTTTTGGGAATGAATATTTTAGTAATTGCAATTATTTTAGCAATTTTGACAGCTTATTAAATAAAACCTGCAATAGCTGTAAAACTGGAAATAATTTCAAATCATTTCAAATCAATAATTTCATATATTTGCTTTTAATTGGAGTATTTAAACTTATAATTGACATTCCTAGTTATGGAGTAAAACTATAAAACGTGAAGACACTTTTTTGGGAATGAATAAATATTTAGCAATTTTGACAGCTTACTAAATGAAAACGGCAATAGGTATTAACCTGCAAATAATTTCAAATTAAAGCGTATATATTTGCTTTTAATATATCCAAATTAAAAGCAAATATATACGCTTTAATTTGAAATTATTTACGCTTATAATTGACATTCTTAATTATAGAATAAAACCATAAAACGTGAAGACACTTTTTTCAGAATGAATAAATATTTAGCAATTTTGACAACTTATTATATGAAAACGGCAATAAGTATAAAACTGGAAATAATTTCAAATCAAAGTGTGTATATTTGCTTTAAATTAGAGTATTTACACTTATAATTGACATTCTTAGTTATGGAGTAAAACTATAAAACGTGAAGACACTTTTTTCAGGATTAATAAATATTTGACAGTGTATTAAATGAAAACTGCAATAGGTAATAACCTGGAAATAATTTCAAATCAAAGCGTGTATATCTGCTTTTAATTAGAGTATTTAAACTTATATTTGTCATTCTTAATTATAGAGTAAAACCATAAAATGTGAGACACTTTTTTGGAAATGAATAATATTTTAGTAATTTTGACAGCTAATTAAATGAAAACGGCAATTGTTATAAAGCTGGAAATAATTTCAAATCAAAGCGTGTATATTTGCTTTTAATTAGAGTATTTACACTTATAATGGACATTCTTAGTTATGGAGTAAAACCATATAATGTAAAGACACTTTGAACAGAATGAATAAATATTTAGCAATTTTGACAACTTACTAAATGAAAACGGCAATAGATATTAACCTGGAAATAATTTCAGATTAAAGCGTGTATATTTGCTTTTAATTAGAATATTTACACTTATAATTGACATTCTTAATTATAGAGTAAAACCATAAAACGTGAAGATACTATTTTCAGAATAAATAAATATTTAGCAATTTTGACAGCTTATTAAATAAAAACTTCAATAGGTATAAAACTGGAAATAATTTCAAATCAAAGTATGTATATTTGTTTTTAATTAGAGTATTTACACTTATAATTATCATTCTTAGTTATGGAGTAAAACTATAAAACGTAAAGACACTTTTTTCAGAATGAATACATATTTAGAAATTTTGACATCTTCTTAAATGAAAACGGCAATAGGTATAATCAGGAAATAATTTCTGGTAAAATCGTGTATATTTGCCTTTAATTAGAGTACTTACACTTATAATTGACATTCTTGGTTATTGAGTTTAACCATGAAACGCGAAGAGAAATTTTAATAACTTGATACGTGAAAACGTTAATAAGTATAAATGTGTAATTAAACTGTATTTAAAGCATGTATATTTGGCTTTAATTAGAGTATTTACACTTATAATTGTCATTCTTGGTTGTGTATTTTTCATCTTTGACAGCTTATTACACGAAAACGGTCATAGCCATAAATCTTGAAGTAAACCAAATTTAAAGTATGTATATTTGTCTTTAATTAGTGCATTTACACTAATAATGGTAGTTTAATAATACGGTCTTATTAAGCATTTAATAAAGGTTTCAACTTTGAAAGCTTCTTACATAAAAGTGGTAAGAGCTACAAACCTGAAACTATTGTCAAATTAAAGCTTGTATATTTGTCTTTAATTAGCGTATATATGCTTATAGTTGACATTAGTAGTTGTCAACTAATAAAATAAAATGTGAATTAATCTTATTATATTTCAAAGAGTAATTAAACAAAGAATGACTAATGAAATAATACAGTTGTTTCTATAAATAAATGTATCCACATGATTAATATAATATACATAAATCAACAAATCAACCAAAAAAAAACAACAAAAAACAAGCCAAGGTTAGGCATGTACAATATTTTAACGTGTTTCGTAACTACTGAATTTTATATCACACGTAACACGAATGAAATAAACCGTAATAGTATCGATCTTTTTTCCATTTCATCCTTTCACTACATTCACATATATTGTATATACATTTTTATACATCCTATCAGAATCAGATTGAATTGGTAAGCATTTTTAAAGCATATTACTTTTATTCCGCAAATCTCTATAAGCGAGTCGCGTTTTACATCTCCAGATAGAAAAATCCCTTATCGAAACTATAAAATATGTTCATCATAAATCTTTTATATAACAAAACCCCCGTGCATGTACACTTCCTATTGTAACGAGTGCTCCATCATTTCTTATCCAAACGCATCTGGTTTAATGTAAAAATACCACTTTTTTTTATTATTATAAAAATAACCTACTTTTAAGTTAAATGCATTAAATACTGATTTTGTTACGTATTTTTTTTATAGAATTTCCAATTTTATAAATATTATTATTATATTTATTAAATATCAAAGATATTACTAAAAATTAGAATTACAATTGGAATTTTAAGTAATAAATACATTTTTTTACTTAAAATTTGAATTTAATTTCCTATTTTTTCACTTGAATTTCCATTTTTATATTTATTCTGGAAAATATTTGAATTACTTTTTTTCTATCAAATTTCTTTTTTCTTAATTAAAATTTGAATAAAATTTCCTAAATTTTTATTTAAATTTTTTAATTTAAATTATCAAACATGAACTTTTTCCATGTGTTAATGCTAATATTGACAATTTGTTTTAAATAAATATAGTTTTTTGAAGAAGTCTTGGGTATTTCATGACTTTTCATTTGATTGTTTGATAAAAGTAAGAAAAAAAATAGTGAATCGATGCGCGTTGCAAAACGCCCTAGGGTTTCATATGATGGAGAAAGATCGAGAGGAAGCACAACTTTTAGAGAAGAACTTGTGTGTTTGGACGTCGTATACAATTTTAATTAAAAAAGAGTATGTAAGTAGAAAAATAAAAGAAGAAAAGAAAACATCTTCAGCATTTAATTAAACGTATAACTGAAATAACACAAAACAGGCTGCAGTTTTATAACTACTAGAATATAAAGTTTGTTGATGTAATAACTGAAATAATGAATTGAATATTCTCATAATTTTCTGTTGACTATCAGATAATTACGTAAAGTTAACGTTTTTGATGTAATAACTGAAATAACGCAAAACAGGCTGCAGTTTGTTAACTACTAGAATACAAAGATTTCTGTAAATATTTTCTTTATAATAGTTAATTTATTGTACATATGTGCACATTTAGTTTATTTTATCCCATATTTTAATTTTTTAACAACAAAAATCATTCTATGAATTGGGTAGTTTCATAATTTTAAATTTCCTGTTAACTTTCAGATATTTACGTAAAGTTAACGTGTGTTAATGTAATATTTGTATTCCTTATTTTCAGGCCATTCAATGAATTGAGTATTCTCATCATTTTCTGTTAACTATCAGATAATTACGTAAAGTTAACGTTTTTTTTATGTAATAACTGAAATAACGCAAAACAAGCTGCAGTTAGTTAACTACTAGAATAAAAAGATTTCAATACATATTTTCTTTATAATAGTTAATTTATTGTAAATATGTGCACATTTAGTTTATTTTATTACATATTTTCATTTTTTAACAACAAAAATCATTCAATGAATTGGGTAGTTTCATAATTTTAAATTTCCTGTTAACTCTCAGATATTTACGTAAAGTTAACGTGTGTTGATGTAATAACTGAAATAACGCAAAACAGGCTACAGTTTGTTAACTACTAGCATATAAAGATTTCAGTAAATATTTTCTTTATAATAGTTGATTTTTTGTACATATGCACAAATTTAGTTTTTTTTATTCCTTATTTTGAAGCCATTCAGTGAATTGAGTATTCTCATAATTTTCTGTTAACTATCAGATAATTACGTAAAGTTAACGTTTTTTTTATGTAATAACTGAAATAACGCAAAACAAGCTGCAGTTTGTTAACTACTAGAATACAAAGATTTCAATAAATATTTTTTTTATAATAGTTAATTTATTGTACATATGTGCACATTTAGTTTATTTTATCCCATATTTACATTTTTTAACAATAAAAATCATTGGGTAGTTTCATAATTTTAAATTTCCTGTTAACTCTCAGATATTTGCGTAAATTTAACGTGTGTCATGTAATTTTTTATTCCTTATTTTTAAGCCATTCAATGAATTGAGTATTCTCATAATTTTCTGTTAACTATCAGATAATTACGTAAAGTTAACGTGCGTTGACGTAATAACTGTATTTCAGGGTGGATTGATCGAGTTAAGGTAAATGAAAAGCGGTAGTTTACGATTGGATTAAAGTGCGTACACAAGGGTGTAATTAGTTAATGGCTTCGTTGAAGGGTCGAAGATAACGGTTTCGTTTCGCATTAATTTTCGCCCTCAAAAATGTTCGACCCCGTTTTTATCACGACTTGGTAATATTTCAAGCGGACTTTGCGAATCTGCGGATGGGACGTACACAAGTATATATATATACATACACACACAGATATATAGTCGGTTCGTGCGATGGAAATTTCATCACTGGCCGCACAAAAAACGGCAGTGGAAGATAAAAATAAACTGGATTTATTTCGACTTAAAAGGAGGATACGCAGACACCCACACACACACAAATAGTAAAGGAAGACGAAGTGCTGATGGGAAAAATGTGTTAGTTTTCCGGCGACCAACAGGAAATCACGTTTTATATAGGACCGACGCGAAATAATCTCTTGAATGGGACTTTTCGCCTTGAACATTTATCCACCCACATTTATCTACTTATTTATGCTTTGTCTTTAAATAAATAAAGAAACGTAACAGAAATACAATTCTGCTTCAAGAGTTAAAGAACAATCATGTATAAAAAAAATATAAGTTAGAAAAATGAATTAATTAACATTATAATTAGTAATTACATTATACAATCTTTTAATTAAGTTATAATAAGTATATTTAGTTCACAGCTACAGATTTTGAATAATACAATATTTTTTTCGAAATTGAAAAATAATACATAAAAATCTATAATTTCAATTACTTAGAATTATTAATTAGTACATTTAGATCTATGATTTTCATCCAATTCTATTAATAATGTATTGTTTTGTTCTTCAAGAAAAATATACAAATTACTGTTTTTTAAATGTGAATTTTAAATAAAAATTAAATTATTTCAATCTTTTTAAAACTTTACGCCTTTATTAACACAATTTATATATTTTGAAAAAAAAAATATATAATAAATGTTATAATATAAAAGCTTTTACTTCATCATGCACTAGTTTTTTGTATATTAAATATAAGTTACAAAACTCAATTAATTAACATTAAAATTAGTAATTACATTATATAGTCTTTTAATTAAGTTATATTAAGTAATAAATAGTTCACAACTACATATTTTGAAAAATACAATAATTAAGATAAATTATGAATTATTAAGAATCACAAAGGTTATAAGAAATATGTTATATTTCTGATCTTTTATAAGATATTATTACAGCTTTGAGTTAAAGATAATATTTTAAAAGCTGCAGTCAATAAGTATATTTAATACAAATTAACCAATTTGTATATTTTTATGTCATTATTTCAAATAACATATTTACATTAAAATTTCGTATTATATAAAATTCTGTATTTTTAATTTCATAGCTAATTTGATTAATATAAACCTTTAAAGAATCAGTAAAATATTTTCAAATTGAATTGACTAATTATCATTATTTTCATAATTCACGAGTAATTAAGATATTTCACAAATAATTCATAATAATCTTTATAATTTGAAAGAAAATTATGTGAAAAATGCAAATTTCATATGTATGTTATTAAGTTTATTGTAAAATCTATTGTTTTAGTTTCAATATTCTCTATTAATATTATTACTTTCAGATTTAAGTGTAAATTGATTTAATTGAGTTAATCCAGTTTTTGTGGATGTGTCGGTTTATTGTTTCTAGCAATTGTGTAATTTTTTATAAACTACAAATATATTAATTTAACTGAATGAAACTTTTTTTTATTTGTTTTCATAACGTTTTTAGAATTTGAACATAAAATTACATAAATACAAACAAATTTTAGAATAAAGTAAATATAAATTAATTTTATTAGAATATTTCAACGTTTTTCAATCATTTTTTTTTTCAAATTGAAAAATAATACATAAGTTAGTAAAATTAAAAAGATAGAAAATAAATTTAATAATATATAATTTCAATTACTTAGAATTATGAATTAGTACATTTAAATTCTAGGTTTTTAGTAATTAAGTATACATAATCCAATTATCTTGTTAATATATTATTTTGTGCTACAAGAAAAATATATAAATTACTGTTTTTTAGATGTGAATTTTAACTAAAAATTATTTTATTTCAATCTTTTTGAAACTTTACGCCTTGAAAAACACAATTTCGCTATTTTGCAAAAAAAAATCTTTCAAATTAGAAAATATATTTTATAATCAATAATTTCAGTTAAAAAAATTTAAATTACTATTATCATATATATTTAGATTCTGGTTATTGAGTTACTAAGTAAATTCTAATATATTTTTGAAAAAAAATAATTGTTATAATATAAAAGTTTTTTCTTGAACTGTGAAGTAAAATAGTAATATATGAATATAATTGAAATTTTAAAATATTTATTAAACCTATGAACCCGTAATTAAGACTAGTTTTTTTTTGTATTTTCATAATAAAAAATCAAGTTGGAAAATTTGTGTGTTTTCTCTTAAAAACTATAATACAAAGTTGCATTGTAAAATATATTTTATAATCTATAATTTCAATTTCTTAATATTAGTTTAATTATATTCACATAGATTTTTTCAGTAATTATATTTCACTAGAATATAATTATTCTCGACTACCATAATCCCGACTATATCGAAATTCTGACGTTCGAAATCCCTAGTGTATCAAAATTCCTTCAGGCTCAAAATACCGACTTGTTTAAACTAAAAATATATTCATTTAATTAAACTATTTCAATTAAAATAAGTTTTTGTTTTATTTTCAGAAAATTATTCCAAATGGAAAATAATTCATTAAAAAAAATACATAAATTTGTTAATAAATAATTTCAATTAAAATATTTCACCTTATAAAACAGAAGTTATATTCAGATTTCTTTATGTATTTCAGAAAAATAAATTTTATTGTTTTTTGTTGGAAGCGCCGGGTAATATAATTTCTTTCTACTACAATATGAAAGTTTTTAGTGCATGATGAACTAAAAAACATATATGAATATAATTAAAATATGTCTGTTCTTTTGAGAACGTCACGCCTTGATTAATACGAGTCCTTTTTTTATATAAAAAAAATTGTTTCAATTATGCATAGAGAAAGCTCTTCACACATCGCCGAGTTTCCAATTAGGGGATGAAAGCAGTCTTTTGAAGCACGGCCAGCAATCAAACGGTAATATGTGTGGTCTCCTCCGATATAGACAGATGGTTGAAGCTGAATAACTATCCTTCATCCCTTCAAACAAACGACAATTTTTTAATTGAGAAATACCGAGCGCAGCCCTTCGGTATTTCTAATATCGCGCCTCAGGAGACAGACCGATCGATATAAGATGGATGGATGGAGCCGCACTCCTCCTGAAATTTATTCGGCAAAGATACATTTTCCTCCCAATTAATCACCGCTTGGGAAAGCGAAAACCGCATTTGAATATTTATTAGGGTGGAAAACAATAGTTAATCGATTTCTGAAAGTTCAAATAAAAAAATTTTTATCCAACAGGATTATTACCGGTGCCACTTTATTTCGGTGCGACTTAAAACCAGTTGCGGGGATTATCGCCGAGGATTACATTAAAATTCAATAAAGGATCGTCTCGTCCTTCGCTTCCTTCCTCCTGGGAGGATACACCAAGAGACATCTGGCGGAGGCGCAGGTATGCGTGGGCGGTCGGCAAAACAGGAAACACTTTACCAATCGATACTACAATTCCAGTGGCGTAACGTTCATACGAAATACACATTCTTATTACCCCTAAATTTCTAAACCAAAAGACTAAATTTTTAAACATTATTTATATAACAAAAAAATAAGGGATGAAAAGAATTAATAATACTAAAAATTTTCATAACTAATAATTTATTTTTCATCCCTTATTATTTTGTTGTTTGGTATTAAAATTATATTCAACTCAGTGTTGTGTTTTTTTTTCTTCTTTCTTTCATTTTATTGGCGCACGCGAAACTCGGCAACCGTAATAACCTTTTTATTTTATTACATGATCAGACATTTATGCAAGGAACGAGGATTCCACGCGAATTATTCATCCGGGCATTATAACCCTCATCATCTCCACAAAACCCCTTTGCGTTTATTTTATATCTATTTTTTTTTTACATATTTTCTTCTTATGTCCTCCAACAAAAAGAGTGAAAAAAAAATCGATGCTTACGCTTTACAAGCTTTTCAACTGTAATAATTTAAGATTCAGCAGGAAACGCGAAATTTTCTCGTCTTTTCTCTAAAAGAAATTCTATACAAAATCACAACAAATATAAAAGAATTTTAGCACTTTGTAACGATTTTTGTATAGTTGATCAAAATATGTATGAATTACAGAGAACAATTATAATTAAACAAAAGTTTTTTTTTAATTAAGGTATCTAAAATTTTCTATATTTTTACTCTTATAAATTAATTAAATGGAAAACGTAATGAATTTATAGTTAAAATGAAATTTTGAATAAATTGTAATAAAAATATGTCGTTTATAAGATGTAATTTTATTCAGATTTTCTGTTGAGATTAAACTAATATTTTAGTGTTGGCAAATACACTTGGCACATTTGAATATGTAAAATAGAATGTTCACATCTACTCATCTGTACACGTCAAGTGCTGTCACCAGAAATGTTGACGTGACAGCAATTTTTAGGGGAGACTGACACATATATAGAATTCAGCACTCCCGACCAATTCTCTTATTTGCAAAATGTAACTATTTCCTTTTCAATTGTGGTGTTCCAATATTCCATCAAATATAAAATTGATAATATTTCATAATAATACTGGAAAATACTAAAGAATTTAATAGACATGAAAATAGAGTATGAAAAATAAAAGAAAAAGAAAATATAAAATTGTTAATATTTTATAGTATGATTCATGCTTCAAGAAAAAGTATTTAATTTCTATAAAAACTAAGAAATTTTAGAGAATTTTTGACAAACAGTTTTATGTAAAATTAAAAGTTTATAATTTCTTAGAAATGTTACAAATAAAGCTAAATTGAATTTTCATACTTTAATTGTATGAAAATTTCTTATAATTGTACGTATTTATTAGATTTGAATGAAAAAAATCTTCAAAACTTAAATATTAAATTTAATTTTTATGTTGTAAAATAAATAATTATCTCTTGGATATTAAAAAAACAATAAATTTACGAGATTTCTTTCTGTAAAATTTAGAAGCTTTTATGACAAAAATATATTTAACCTATAAATACCATAGATAGGTCGGAGTGACCCACTATGTCCAAGCATCCATCCATCCAAGAATCCATCAAAAAAAATATTGTTTCGAGCAATAAAATCAGTTTTAAATGATGTTTAATTCATTAAATAAAATGAATTAATCTGTGTTTTCCTGTTTGTTCTATTTTTATAATACTTAATGATCGGGTCACTTTGACCCATACCAAGTACTTGTGTTACATTTATTTGTCCATAGCAGTTAAATAACAAGAAATATATTCAAATAAAAAAAAATATTATGGAAATAAAATTCGTGAAGATAATGTAAAATAAATGTATTGGAATTGAAAATTCTTTAAAATTGAAATAGTAAAGCTATTTTTGTGACTTAGTTAATAATCAGGTCATTTTGACCCATATATAGTATTAATGTTTCATTTATTTGTCCGTACTAGTTAAATAACTAGATTTATTGTTATGGAAATACAATATGTTAAGTTTGTATAAATTATTGTTTAAAAATAAATGTATTTGATTTGAAAATTCTTTAAAATTGAAATAGTAAAGCTACTTTTATGACATAGCTAATAATCAGGTCATTTTGACCTGTAGATAGTATTAGTGTTTCATGTATTTGTCCGTAGTAGTTAAATAACAAGAATTATTGTTATGGAAATACAACATGATAAGTTTGTGTAAATTATTGTATAAAAATAAATGTATTTGTTTTGAAATAGTAAAGCATCTTTTGTGACATAGTTTATAATTAAGTCATTTTGACCCATAGATAGTTTGTGTTCCATTTATTTATCTATAGTAGTCTGTAGTAGTTAAATAACATCAATCATTATTATGAAAATACAATAAGTTAAGTTCGTGTAAATTATTGTTAAGAAATAACTGTATTTCGAAATAGTAAAGCTTCTATTGTAACATAGTTAATAATCGGGTCATTTTGACCCATAAATAGTATTTGTGTTTCATTTATTTGTCTACAGTAATTAAATAACAAATAATCATTATTGTGGAAATGTAGCAAGTTAAGTTTGTCTAAATTATTGTTATTAAATAAATGTTTTTGATTTATAAATTTCTTAAAATTGAAATAGTAAAGCTACTAATATGACATAATCGGGTCATTTTGACCCATATATAGTATTTGTGTTTGATTTATTTGTCCGTAGTAGTTAAATAACAAATAATCATTATTATGGAAATACAATAAGTTAAGTTTGTGTAAATGAAATAGTAAAGCCTCTTTTGCAACTTGTTATATAAAATACAACAAAAAACTCTTGATTATCAAAGAAAAAACTGTGTATATAAAAATTATATGGTAAAATTTTGATCTTTAGGTAAACGAATGTGGACATTGTATATCTAAGCAAATATTTAATATTGGATCAGAAGCAGCGAGAAAATAAACAGTTTTTGTTATTGAATGCATAAAGAATTAAGTACACCCTCGTCCACCGTATTTTTTTATAATTTACTTGATTAGATTAAAAATGGATGCGCCGTGGGTAAATATTTACCGAAAGCATTAAACCCTCTCAAGAGGAAATAATATACCGTTTTGATTTACTTAATTAGAAAAACTTTTAAAAAATATTAATTGCAAATACATGAAATCAAATTAATTACTAATCCAAATAATTACAGTTTTATAGAAACTATCTTGAAATGAATATTAGAAATACACGATTTTAGATTACATAGCAAGTTACTCGTAATATTCTCAATGTGTTTATACAATCATCAAATGAGGCAATAAGTAATTACAAGGGTTGATAAGCACCTAAAGGGTGGCACAAATAGGGCTGTAACTATACTTAAATTAGTAATTTTGCAAATATCGTTTATTATACAATTAGATGCTATAAACTAAATATTTTCTAAGGTTGAAGCTAAATAAAAATAAATGATTTAAATTTGTTGTTACAAAATAATATAAATTTCTATTTATCTAATCAAAAATGCACTATTTTTTGCTTACAAAGATTGTTCTAACGTTTACAATTCGCAGCAATCGCTGATTCATCGTGACGTAGAGATGACACGTTTTCATAACCATATAAGGATTTTTTTAGCGTTCGCAGCTGCAGCTGACTCATCGAGACGTCGAGTGTAGCGTTTTCTTGACCATATAAGTATTGTTTTAGCGTTCGCGATGAATCGTGATGATTCGGGACGTTTCGAAAATTCGCGACTAACAATTATAATTCATAAGTTATTATAATTTTACACGAAAATGAATAATATTAATTGCAATAATACAAAAATCATAATTTAACTTTTCCAAGTCAAGCCGAAAATGTATTGAATTCATAATTAATTATAGGAAAATTAGTTCTTATTTTGATTTATAATTCATCCTTATATAATAAATTAGAAAGAACTATTTCTAATTACTAATTAATTAAAAAATGGAATAAATTAAAAACGTGCATTCATTCAATGAATAGTAGAATGAATTATTCAGGTGAAAAAAAAGTACTATTTTCGTCGCGTCTAAAGGAATGCAGCAAAAATTCGTAGGCGATACAATTCTCAGAAATACGCACGAAATACTGAATGATTGTGATCAAAACATGAATGAAACGTAGTAATAAAAACGTAAAAGAATAGATGTACACGGAAATCGGTCTAGACATAAAGATAAGTAATAATTTATTCTAAATTCCAAATTCCACAGAGTAGACACAGACAAACAAAAACTGCATATATTATTTTTACGTCTGGAGTATTTTTTTCTATAATTTTCGCGTAAATTTTATAAGTTTCATTATAAATATATCAAATTATTTTATGAATATTACATAATATTTAAATGGGTTGAAAAATGTTGTGATTTATAACGTTTGTATGATGATTAAAGTATTTAAGATTTTTTTGAATGTTTCCTTTATATTGTGTTTTCTTATTTAATTACTTTATTACACAATTTATTTTGATTAAATCAATTAGATTTGAATAATTACAAAAAAAATAATATTTATAAGTGACTTAGTAACTAATTTGTGACCATTAGATAATGGACAAATGACAATATTTCCTGTAATAAATGTTTCGTGCAGATGTTCGATTAAAACGCAGGTGTTCACGCAGGTGTTTAATTAAAACTCAGGTGTTTACGCATGTGTTAATGCAGGTGTTTCTCATTGTCTGACTACATTAGACAATGTATAATAATTTTATTGATTTCTTATACTTTGCAGCAGCACAACTTTATCATTATCTAACTAAAACTCAACAAAACCAATTGTAATGTAACAAAGAATAAAATTTAATTATTAATTAAATCAAATAATAAAGGACATATAGAATGTTGTGAATTTTATAATTTCATAAATTATAATTTCTAACTTTCACCATTCATTTCACCCTTTTTTGAACATAAACATTTTCTGCGACCCCCCAAAGAATGTGTAGAAAAGCAACCAGGATTGATTGGTCATTAATTTTCTACAACCCCCAAATATTTTATGTGGCTCACACATTGAGAATCAATGATTTAAAAAAATTGTAATTATATAGTTTTATTTAAAAAATATTATTTATAATTTTATGAAAGAAAATATTTCAAAAATTTTCATTTCAGAAAGATATTAATTAAGTAAGAAATGATACAAAAAAATGAAAATTTTCTCTATATATACCAGGGGTAGCCAGACTTTTTGTAGCAAGAGCCGCACCTAAACTTTTTGGTATAATAATTTTAAAAAAATCTCAATCATAATATAAAATATATATAATATTTGTGCTTTGTTGTGGCTCAACTAGTCACAACAAGAGTCATGAAGAGCCGCATGCGGCTCTCGAGCCACAGTTTGGCCACCCCTGATATATACTCTATTGTAATGCACTAAATCATCCGCACTTTCAGAGAACAAATATATAGATGTGATCTATATATGAAATGAAAAAAAAACTGAAATTCAATTGAAAAGGATGTAACATATGTAGGTATATGAAATATAATTGATCGATGATGGCATGTTACAAAAATGATATATTATATAATGTTCAGGATTTATTTTTACTTTATTTTTTTTCTGACGACCGACAATTTCCCATCGAGTTGTAGTGGTGGCTGTTTGCAGTGCCAACAACGTGGCTCGATACCAAAAATCGTTCACGTTATCATCTTTCATGTTTCCCTGTTGCTCTTTCCGCCCTCTAAACCATCCAATAAATTATTTACAAGACAACCGAAAGCGATGAGAGGAATATAAAAGTACAAAAAAAAACAACATAAGAAAAGAATAAGTGTACCGGAGGGAAACGTAACGAAGAGATGACACAAAAAAAACATACAATACGTAACAATTTCAAGATATAACAGAGATGACTTTTCCTTTACTAATAATATGTAAATCTACTATATAGTTCTTTTTTATAAACATTTTTTTTCTTCTACTTTTACTTCTCCTCTTTCGTTCTTCTTCGAAGCAAACGGTAAATTCAGTTAACTGAATCATCCTGAAAGTTTTATACGCAGTTGCGGCTATCCCGTGGGGCTGTTAAACGTTAAAAACAATTCCATTTCGTGCAATTACATTATCAAATTGGAATTTCGCACGAGGGTGATATTTTTTTATTTGTTTTATTTCTTTTTTTTTTCCTGTAGGTTTGCATTTATTGGACGCGCGAATGATATTTTTCGCGCAAATAAATTTCGCCTCACGCCCCAGCGGATTGCAGTTAATTTGCAAAAACCTACAACATTTGATCGATTTTCGAACGCTGCCAATCACTGTTCAATTGAGTGGATGAACAAAAGCAGAATAAAGTTACACGAATTTCCAGCAACTCAATCATATATAATTTACATGTTTACATTACTATCAATACTTTAACGAAATCACATTGTTTTGTGTTGTTATTGATTTTCCTTTCACTTAACTACAAAAAAATATATTTTTAATACAATTTAATTTACTTTTATTATTCATTAATAAATGAAGTTATTAATTACTTTCAAATATTTAAATTAATAAAAATCTAATATTAATTACAAATTATGTTTTCACGAAATTTAATCCGCTAATTTAAAGCTAATGATTGCAATAACTTATAAACTAATTACAAAAATTAATTTTGTTAAAATTTCTTGAAAATTCTCACTAAAAATGAAAATTTTATTCGTATTTCAATTACAAAATTTAAAAATAAGTAGAAATAATTCTATTATTCGTTTAAAATTTTTCTACAATTTATGCATATTTATTTTTGGACAAGTTGAAGTCAATTTTTTGATAATTAAATTATTTCATTTAAAAAATGAAGTTATTTACTTTACAATATTTCAATTACAATTTATGGCTTCATGAAATTCAATCCAATAATTTAAAGTTAATAATTGCAATAATTATAAAATAACTGAAATAATTACAAACATTTATTTTGTTAAAATTCATTGAAAATTTTCACTAAAACTGAAAATTTTAACAAGTTGAGGAATATATAAAGTCAATTAATTAACAAATTTCAATCATAAATGTAAAAAATAGAAAAAAAAATCATAATGTAAAAAATAGAAATAATTCTGAAGAAATAATATATAAAGTGAATTTACTAGAAATTGAAAATTTTATTCATATTTTAATTAACAAATTTAATTCATAAAAATATTTCCATATCAAAATAAATGTAATTATTAAATGTTGTTTACTTTTCTCATTGAATTTGCTCAAATGTATCTTTATTTGAACTAAAACTTAAAGAAAACCAATAATAATTTAACAACAATAACATTTATGTATTGATTCAATGAAAAGCGGGAAGAATGCGGTGTACAATGTCAAAATTACATGTAGTTTTATAATTAAAAAAAAACTCATTTTCTATATTTAAAAAAAAATATATACCCGGCGCATCAACCATTAAAATAATTATAATATTTCACATATTAATATAAAACTTTCATAATTAATAACAAATATTTATTGAAAAACGTTGTTTTAGAGAATTATTCATGTTTTACCTTGGACAGTTGTAATAAATTCAGCAAACGCAAAACTACTTGTGTAGTTTATGTGTACAAATAAAGGAATGTTAGCTGTTATCAACGCAGGTGTTCAACCAAAATGCAGATGTTCAACTAAAACACAGGTGTTCGACCAAAACGCAGGTGTTCAATTAAAACACAGGTGTTCGACCAAAATGCAGGTGTTCAACTAAAACACAGGTTTTCGACCAAAACGCAGGTGTTCAATTAAAACACAGGTGTTCGTCAAAATTCAGGTGTTCAATTAAAACACTGGTGTACATGCAGGTGTTCAATCAAATGCGTGACTATATTTGGCAATGTTTAATAATTCTATTGTTTTCCTATCTTTGCAACTGCAAAATTTTATTTAATAATTAAAGTTTATTTGTATAAACTTTAATTATTAATTAAATGCAATAACGAATATATAGAAAACAGTGAAACCTGTTTTAATGCGGTAGATTTGAAATTTTCATAAATTCTTACATATAACAAATAACTTTGTAATATAATACATTAGAGAAACTTAGAAAATACGTCAAAGATTTACGAAATACAAAAGAAAATGCATCCAAACAAAATAAATAATTAAATTACATATGGAAACATTTTAAAAATTAATTAATTTCTCATTTTACATATGAAGAAATTTTGAAAATGCACATACATAATTCACTGCTACTCGGGTTAATCCAAAACGCGCATCTTCTTGTAATGAATTGGTTCAAAATCATGTTGTACATATGCACACTGATAGAAAACATTACAATGATGCCAAAGCCGTTGGAATTGGTTCGATTAAATATACCGCATAAAAAAAACCGCACTAAAATACAACTTATAGTCTGCGGTCAATAGACTTTTCTATGTTATTATACAAACAATTTAGTTTATTAGTAATATTTTCATTAATTTCTGGACTGGAAATGATGACAGCGAAATCGTCATTAGTTAATGAACGTAATTCGCATGCAAAATGTCAGCGCAGTTAGAAATTTAATTAGCAGCATGCATATGCAAGCATCATGTACGTTGTTATACGTTATACTAATCCGTTGCAATTCCATATCCGCCGATATGAGATTCGAATTTGTTACGCAAATTCATTGAAATTAAAACAAAAACCTTGCATTGTTTATGTTTTGTAATTTGTACAAAGCAATGAAAATGCAATTTCTTTTTGTTCAATTCAAATACGTTTTCTATGACAAATGGAAATTTAATTGTGTTTTCCCGTTTAGCTCAAAGAAAAATGAGATTTTTACTGCAGCGAGGATTTATTTAGAGTATTTCAAATGCGTCGACAGATTTAAACGAGGGAAAACGTACAAATTCGTTCCATTTCTTACGTTTAATACTTATTATTAAATAAGTCTACTGTTGCGTCATAAAACTTCTTATATTATAAAAAAATTGAATGTAATTTATATGAAATCGAATTTGTTAATAGAAATTAATATTTCCGTTTAAAAATGTTCTTCAAATTATTTAAAAAGTTACATTTTTTTTTTGATAAACTGAAGAAAAACTGAATACAAATATATTAAAAAAAATATAATATCTAATTAAACTTAAAAGTTTTTCCATTAATTTTTTATTTACAATAAAATTTATTAAATATTCAAGAGTAAATTTAAACTTTCATCATTTTCAGTTCTTATAATTAAATTTGTTTTATGTTATTATAAATAAAATAAAAGATTTTCTCAAAAAAAAATCGTTCAATTTTGTTGAAGGATACGATTTTTCCATGGAAATCGAATCAGAAAATTGGGGAAACTCTCCTTTTTTTACGATTACTAACTTTAACCCGCCATTACCCCACTTAGTGAAAACTTGGGGATAGGAAAGGACGTATAACCAATAAAGTTTTCGTATGAGCTTCGCCGCATAAAATTATTTATACGGTAAGCGATAACCTTTTGCCGAGTTGATGGTGACTTTCAAATACCGTAGGAGACACTAAATGCAGTCCGTATTATGAAATGACCTTTTGATATAAGCATAAACAAAAATAACCCACTTTATTACATGTGATATTTCCTAAATTTTTAGCTCATTCAATGTAGTAAAAAAATATATTAAGTAATATTTTTATTTTTTTTTTTGGTTTTGATTGATTTGAACTAGTTACGTATGTACACAATTTGTATGATTGTATTGATCTTATCGTATTATTACCTAACATATAAATAAATACTGTTTGTTTTAGTAATGGCAATTTTATTGAGTACGGCTATAAATAAATAACAAACAAATCATATGAAGTAATCTTCATTTACATTATATACAAATGTACACTTATAAATATGTTTTTATCATAACAGTCTTCAACATATAGTAAATATAATAATATAAAATAGTTTTGAAATACTTAATTTTCTATTTAATTTTAAAAAAAAGATAAAAATTGGTAAAAACTAGTATATTAAATGTGTACAAAACTTTGAAAAATTGTTCTGAAATACTTAATTTTCCATTGAACTTTAAACAAAGATAAAAATTGGTAAAAACTAGTATTTGCAATGTGTACAAAACTTTGTAAAAATGTTTTGAAATACTTAATTTTCTATTGAAGATAAAAATTGTTAAAAACAAATAAATGAAATGTGTACAAAGCTTTGAAAAATTGTTCTGAAATTCTTAATTTTCCATTGAACTTTAAACAAAGATAACAATTGTTAAAAACGAATATATGAAATGTGTACAAAGCTTTGAAAAATTATTCAGAAATACTTAAGTTTCTATTGAACTTTAAAGAAAAGCTAAAAATTGGTAAAAACTAGTATTTGAAATGTGTACAAAACTTTGAAAAAATGTTTTGAAATACTTAATTTTCGATTGAATTTTAAACAAAGATAAAAATTGGTAAAAACTAATATTTGAAATGTTTGCAAAACTTTGAAAAATTGTTCTGAAATAAACATACTTAATTTTCCATTGAACTTTAAAGAAAGATAAAAATTGGTATAAAATAATTTATGAAATGTGTACAAAACTTTGAAAAAAATGTTGTGTAATACTTAATTTTCCTATTGAACTTTAAACAAAAATAAAAATTGGTAAAAATTAATTTATGAAATGTATACAAAATTTCGAAAAATTATTCAGAAATACTTAATTTTTTATTGAACTTTAAAGAAAGGTTCAAAATTGGTAAAAACTAGTATTTGAAATGTGTACAAAACTTTGTAAAAATGTTTTGAAATACTTAATTTTCTATTGAACTTTAAACAAAGATAAGAATTGTTAAAAATGAATATATGAAATAAGTACAAAACTTTGAAAAAATTGTTCTGAAATACTTAATTTTCTATTGAAGATAAAAATTGTTAAAAACAAATATATGAAATGTGTACAAAGCTTTGAAAAATTGTTCTGAAATACTTAATTTTCCATTAAATTTCAAACAAAGATAAAAATTGGTAAAAGCTATATGTAATGTGTACAAAACTTTTAAAAATTGTTCGGAAAAACTTAATTTTTCATTGAACTTTACAAAAATATAAAATTGGTAAAAATTAATAAATGAAATGTATAGAAAACATTGAAAAATTGTTCTGAAATATTTAATTTTCTATTGAACTTTAAACAAAGATAAAAATTGGTAAAAACTAATTTATGATATGTATACAAAACTTTGAAAAATTGTTCTGAAATACTTAATTTTCCATTGAACTTTAGACAAAGATATAAATTGGTAAAAACTAAAACATGAAATGTCTACAAAATTTTACAAAATTGTTTTGAAGTACTTAATTTCCTATTCAAGTTTAAACAAAGATAAAAATTAGTAAAAACTAGTACATGAAATGTGTACATAACTTAGAAAAAATTGTTCTGAAATTCTTAATTTTCTATTGAAGATAAAAATTGTTAAAAACAAATATATGAAATGTGTACAAAGCTTTCAAAAAGTGTTCTGAAATCCTTAATTTTCCATTGAACTTTAAACAAAGATAAAAATTGTTAAAAATGAAATAATTAATTTTCTATTGCACTTTAAACAAAGGTTAAACATTGTTAAAAACTAATATATGAAATATGTACAAAACTTCTGTAATAATTATTTTTTCTACTAAATATTAAATAAAAATACAATTACAAAACTACGTTTTAATATAACAAAAACTAATAACTGAAATTGCGTAGTACGTCTACATTCGTAACCGACTAAAATTAGTGACTGAGTATATACACACATTTCTCATTTTACTGCAATACTTCGTGCCAAAGTCATATTAAAGCATAAACTTAATTAAAGTTAATGTAATTAATTAAAGTAATTCGTTCGAGTCCGGAATTTCGGGCCTTTCTATTTGACAATTTTACATATTAGGTGAATGTTTGTAGAAGGTTTTTGTGTCCTTTCATAACTTCATTACAATTAGAATACCTAACAAAACCTTTTTTGAAAATTTACATAAGTATTTTGAAATTCTACCTGTTTTAGACTACAGCAATTAGCTAAAAACTGTATAAAATAACTTAAATTATTTTGTATAATTGAATAAACCTTAGACCTTTGTATGCATATGAAAATTGATGATTTATACATAATTGTGTTAATTTAATTAAATTACAAACTAAATTGGTTATTCCTAGTACACGATATTTTCGTACTGTTTACTTCATTAAGGTAGTAATTTGAAAGTTGGAAACTAATTGGTTTAATTAGTGGAGAATTTGTAAATTTTGAACATGAACTAATTAAAAATCATTAATAATTTCGAGTCTATGAAGTCATTCGTTTAACTTGAAGTATTTTAGGATTTAAATAATAACAAAATTTATTGCAACAATCACAAAAAGTAATTGAAAATTATTAATATTAGTTAGAAAATGTAACTACGTTAAGAATGTGGCAATAGTTATAAAATCATCATTTTTAGTTTTCAAAATTGTGTTGATAGATTGTTCGAATTAGGGCCTGAGTAGCATCATTAATGTGTAGAGGGGAGATCAGTTTTTAGGAGGCGGTTGTTTCCGTCCATTAGTTTTTCTTTTCTTTCTTCTTTCATCCTCGTTTTTGCGGGATGAAATGATGAGGAAGAAGCATCTTCGGAACGGCCATGAATGGGAATAATTAGGCTCGTTGTGAGGGGTGGGCGAACGAACGGCAGAGACGAGATTTCACCGCCGGATAATAATTTCATCTACAGCTGCTGAAGTGAATGCCACGACACATGTATACAAACTGGGTTATGCACCAGAGGCATCCACCACAAAACGCATTCAAAATTCCATCCGGATGGTGGAGGTGGCTTGAACCGGGTCCTAAATCCATACCCGCCACCACCCACACTCACATACAGCATCACCTATGGGTCCATTGTTGCGTGAACTAGATTAGGGAGTTGTGAAAGGTCCGCATACGCCTCGCGCCGGATGAAGCTTCTCCTCAAACCATCCAACTTCAACCTCATTCTATACCACCTTCTTCGGCCGATACTTGCTCGTTTAATTCCCCGAGATATCTCGGTTTGCAGATATAATGACCGTCGTTTCATTTCGGGATCAAGGGAGCTGTAGTCGAGTTAATGTAACGGCGGCGCGATTTATGGGGTTCGGCGCGAGCTGAAGAAGAATCCGGAGGAGGATCGATGGATTTGGGGCTGTGTTCCATCATCATTCACTTATCATAATTGGATATTTGAAATAAAGGTTTACAGGATTCGGGGAGGGAAAACCCATTCCTCCTCCTCGAAGATGCCCTTCAACCCGCGCCCGAACTCTTCCATTCTCTTTACGCTCGACTTCGTTAAGATGTCAACTCGGGGTTCGAGTGAAATACTACGGACCCGACATTTTTCCATGTTAGGAAGCAATAAATAGCCACCCGGCTCCGAAATACCCATAAAACATAAAAACCCATGCGCATATACATGTGACCCATTACACGACAGAACAAACGGCCGAAATTCGGAAAACCCGCCCGTTTTCTCCAAAGGAAAAATGGAAATCTATAACAAACACACACAAACGGGATCAAAAGAGTTTTAGTATATTTGACAGCTCCCAATTGCAGACGCATAAGTCACTGCCCTTCCAAACATTGAAAACAATCTCCAGTTTTTTTTTTCTTCTTCCTCTACTTCGTTCGAATCAATACCGAGCGAACGTACAACACATGTCACATTCTCCTCACATCGCATTCTTTATTACATCTCAAAAACAAATTTCAAGAAATATGCATGAGAAAATAAAGAAAATACTCATACGTATCACATTTAAGAAACAATAACACTTTATCATCAATTATAATAAAATAAATCGATTTTGTTTGTTAGAATAATTCCATAATTCCAATGATTTGCTTCACTTATTCCTCAATATCAAAGTTTTTCTGTCTGAATTTTTAAATAAATTTTATTCATATTTTTAATTTATTTTCAAATATTATTATTCACTTGTATTGTAATAATTATACAAATTATAAAAAATTATTATATAAAATTATAATAAAATAATTGGATTTTGTTTGTTAGAATAATTCCATAATTCCAATAATTTGCTTCACTTATTACTCTATATCAAAGTTTTTCAGTCTGAATTTTTAAATAAATTTTATACATATTTTTGATTTATTTTCAAATATTATTATTCACTTGCATTGTAAGAATTGTACAAATTATAAAAAATTATTATATAAAATGTAGAAGAAAATGTTAATTTTTCATTATAAGTAAGGGAGAAAACGCCACGGCAGAGTTGCGATGAAGTACAGCGGTTCTAAAACTTTTAAATAATCATCGTATGAAGACAGCTGCGATCGCTAAACAAATCCTTATATGGTTATGAAAACGCGCCACACCTGCATCACGATGAATCATTGGAAGGTGCGTCGCGTTATCTCACAGTCGTACTAAATTGTTTAATCCTCGTATGGGCACGAATCGTCTCGAATTGTCACGACGAATCAGGTGCAGCTGTATGTGATAAACAAGACCTTATATGGTTATGAAGACATGCCACACCTGCGTTACGATGAATCATCTGCAGCTGCAAATTTTGGACCAATACGGGTCTATAGCGCAAGCCCGACGTTCGAAATCCCGGCTGTATTAAAATCCCGACGCTTGAAATCCCGACTATGTCAAAATCTCGACTACCATAATCCCGACAATCAAAATCCCAACTATATCGAAATCCCAACTACCATAATCCCGACAATCAAAATCCCAACTATATCGAAATCCCAACTACTATAATCCCGACAATCAAAATCCCGACTATCATAAAAATGTTATTGTAAAAATTTAACCCAAACATATTCTACTCATTTCCAAAAATTGGCAGCTTGTGAATAAAATAAAGGATACAAAAAAAAATATAATAATTGAAGACACTGTCGGGATTTCAATATAGTCGATATAGATTATGATTGTGGGGATTTTGACATAGTCGGGATTTCGAACGTCGGGATTTTGAGCCAGCCGGGATTTCGAACGTCGGGATTTCGATACACTCGAGATTTTGACAGAGTCGGGATTTCGATATAGACGGGATTTCGGTTGTCGGGCTTGCGATTGCCACCGGACCAATAGATATCAAAGCACTAAAAAGGTGCGTTTTGTACATTTACATAAAAAACATTTTATAATTGCAAAGCTTATTTTTTTTTTTCAATTAATTGAACAACTTTTAATCAATATTACAAAATGCACGGATTTCTATTATATTTCTTGTTTGTTTTTAATTATAACAATATAGTTTAAAAAAGATAATTGACTTTCCCATTATTTGTTTAGAAAAAAACTTTGTTGTAATTATTTTTTTTTAATTGGAGTTTTATAGAAATTTGTACTTAATTTTTACAATATAATGAATAATTACGTAGCGTTAATAAAATAACAAATATTAATATTATAAAAGAATAAAGTTTACTAATATAATAGAATTATAAAAAGTTTCATAAACAAAAAAGTGACATGTTTAATCCTGTATTAATCATGATGATAAATCAATTAGTTAACTTAATTTCTTAAGTTTCATTTATTGAGTTTCGATAATTATAACATATTTTTAAAGAAAATCGGTTAAATTATTTAATTTGTTGGAAACTTTAGTAGTGAACAATTAAATCCTAAAATAATTCACCAAAAATTAATAAATTCACTAAGAAAATGCACGTTTTAGAACTATTATTTTTAATACAAACCATTATTAATTTTTTAAATTTTAAATTTGTAATTAAAATTATTATATTATTTTGTACAAATAAATTAATTTCTATTATTACAATTTCATTAACGACAATACATTATTAATTACTGAAACAAATTAATAAATTTATAAAAACATTTTACTTATTATAATTGCAATAGTTTAAATTGTTTATAAATATTTATAAAAAAAACAAATTGTCTACTTAATAAACCATTAAATAATGATTAGAATAACCCCAATAGAATTATAAAAAAAAGTTACTTAAATAAAAAAGTTAATAAATTTCTGTTATTACAATTTGATTAATAGAAATTCAATACATTATTAATTACTGAAACAAATTAATAAATTTATAAAAACATTTTACTTATTATAATTGCAATAGTTTAAATTTTTTATAAATATTTATAAAAAAACAAATTGTCTACTTAATAAACCATTAAATAATGATTAGAATAACCCACATAGAATTATAAAAAGTTTCATAAAAAAAAAAGTTAATAAATTTCTGTTATTATAATTTCATTAATAGAAATTCAATACATTATTAATTACTGAAACAAATTAATAAATTTATAAAGACATTTTAATTATTATAATTGCAATAGTTTAAATTTATTATAAATATTTATAAAACAAAAATTGTCTACTTAATAAACCATTAAATAATGATTATAATAATCCCCATGTTACAAATGGATGTGTTAAATACAAAGGATGATGTTAATAGCAGAAACTCTAACAGCGCGAAGTGCATAATAGAGCAGAGGAACTGCACATGCATCAATTAGTCCTGATCCGGATGGGTGCGAGTTTTCATCTATTATTTTTTTCTTTCGTTAGTTAGGTGAACTTTAATTAACGCATAAAAGCCGGAGCACAGAAATTTACTTTGCACCGAGTAATTTCCCAAAGTGGATGCCTGCAGCTGCTTTTCATATACGCAAGCAAATGCAAATGCGACTCGTTCAAAAGCCCATTCTTTCCATCTTGTCCTCTCTGCCATCACCCTCCCAACCCCCTGAAGCAGAACTTCAACGGAATTAACGCAAACTTTTGCGCGAATTCCAAGCATTCCATGCAGCCTATTAAGCTTCAATGGAATTACCATTAAATTATGCTACTTTCTTTCATTCTTTCTTTCTTTCTTTGATTTGCACAATTCTCAAAATCGAATAATTTACTGAACATATTAAAAACACTCACAATTTCTGAACTAATAATTTCATTAAACAATAACAAATAATTGTATAAATACTTTAGTTTTGTAATCAATTTAATATAATTGATTTTAAACGTTTTCTCAAGAACTTAATCAAATTATTTCACAACAAAAATTGAAAAATACATTAACAACTACATTTTTAATAGGATTCACTTGGAAACTCTACATTAATATTTAATCAGTTCCCTAATGTGTTTCAATCAGGATTAACTAGAAATGTATAATTAAAAATGTAGATTTTCTCAGTATGCGAATTACAGCCAAATGAATGAAGCCACAGCATCCTATGAATACTCGCTACATTCCTCAAACATCTAGCTTTCATATGCATCTTTCGGATTCATTCAATCTATTATAGTTTCCGAGAAAATCACTATTTTTTTCTTTCTTTTTCCGAACGCGAATTACAGCCAAATGGATGAAAGCTCAGTAATACTCGCTACATTTCCTCAATTTCCAGCTTTCTTTTCAATCTATTATATTTTCCGAGAAAATCTAGTGATTATTGTGAAAATACTGCATTTAATTTTAAATTTTACTCACATTTCATATGCGATCTTTCTTCTTGTTCAAATTCTATACTTTAAGTGTGTAATTTCAAGGTATATATATATATAGAAAAAACAGTAGACATCTCACATGGGAATTCTTCGATCCGCCATGAATTCTGCACTATTTGTCGACGTCGACCGAAAACTTTTCGTCCTCCCTTCTCATATTGTATTGACGTTTTATTTGTTCTGGATTAACTTTTTAAATGAATCCCGAAACTTTGCGTTTCCAAAGCAGTCTCGGACGACAGAACTTAGCAGAAGACGACGGAGACAAACACGAACGATTTTCTACGTTACCTTTAAAAAAATATCATCATCGCAGTTTTCGTAAAACTTTCAAAATCTTTCAATTTATTTACTAAAATTAAATTTAAAGGCTTTATATCCATTAGTTTCCATTAATTAGAGAAGAAATTAACAGTTTTGATGATCAAAAATTCTCACATGAAAAATTGAATTACGTAAGTGAAATTTCAGTTTTCTAATTTTTCAGTTGACGCGTAATAATAATAGACTGAATGCTATAACAAGTAACAGGAGATGTTCTTTTTTAGTAGGTCACCTTAATTATATGTAGCCTGTGTATCGCGTTGAAACGGGAGTACAAAGAAAAACACGTTTAATTAGATTCGCTCTCCAATCCTGCGGAAATCCGGAGAGTTTTTCTCTCCCTACAATTTTTTTTTGTTCACTCTCTATTTTCGTACACGTTCAGATTAAAAAGCTGAGAAATACAAGCTTGTAATTCATACATTTTTATCGGATTCCGCACTATAATGAACGTACAGCTTCATTACCTGCGCTCCATCCAAGTTTAATATTAATGGCGGCTGCGACGGGAAATAACTTATCTCGCACCGCTTGTGCCACCCCTCAACCGTCAACGCCGCCCCGTCCCATTTCAATTTTCATTAAACCCGTCCGACTCAGAAAACGGAAACAGCCGCCTCTCGCAAGGATAACAACAACACGTTCCCTAATTGTACGTATTCTAATTAACCCTTTTTCGGACGAGCGGCGGATTTATCCGCCCAACTTATGCATGAATGCGTAATCATCATTTCTCGAACCCAAAAACCATGCAAAATGATGAATATCCTAATATGTTTCTTTGATATTTCAATGGTCTTGTTATCATTACTTTTTGTTATGAGTTTTCACGGTAAATAGCCCATTAAATTATGTGTGTGTTATATAATAACCTCGAGGCGTCGGCGGCGAGTCGTTACTTTCAATTACTACGGTGGAATAAATCGGAGTTTTGGGGATAATTCATATATATATACGAATGTATCTTGAGAGGATTTTGAATACATATTTTATATCGCTGTAAAAAGGCTGAGAGAGAAAGGGTTGAGACCGCCGCTTTTCGGCGGTGACAATTGCTTTTCAAAGCGGGCGAGATCAAAGGGTCCTTGCAGATTCCCATTCAACGGTGCTTTTTATCCGCAAACAATCGGGGACTCACCATTATATTCGAAGATCAAAACGGAAAATGCATAATGTACCAAATGCAATTACCAAACGTTCTTGAAAATAAACAGTAAAGTTGCCTTTGAAATTCGTCTCAATAACTGTAACTATTTATTAATAATCACACTAAGTTTATTAACATCAGCTATATACTTTTAAATTATATAGTTGATGACCAATAAATTTGTAAAGTTAAGCAACTTATCTCGGAGATAATACTTGAATAGGTGAAATATAGTAACAGTTTAGTTGAAAACTTAGGTAATTCATGATTTCTTGTACAAAATATTAATACTTTATAAACATTCAATATTATCTTTAGAATTATTAATTTCAAAATTTTTAAAATAATTTCAAAAAGCGAATTTATAATTATTTTAATTACAAATACTTTTTTGAAGATTACGAATTTTCCAATTCGTATGTTTTTTTTTTTCGATTTTGTACATAATAATACAAAAATATTAATATAGTAATAATATTTAATATAATATAATAAATTACTTCTTAAAACTAATTAAAAATATTGTAACAATATTGCTGTAAGTTGCAATATTATTAATATCATAATTAACGTCTTTTGTAATCTAATTTAATTTAAATTTGCTGACGTCTTTTGGCTAATCGAAATGTGCCTGTGCCTGTTATATTATAATCCCTTGCCGCAGGTTGTAAATAATACAAGGCAAAGGTCATGGGGGTCACAAAACTTTACCGCAACTGCCTTACTCACCTTGCATCGTCCCCAATGGAATACATATTTATTCCAATTACCACAAACGTAATTGAGACGTTAACATTCAATTACATAGTTTCACGTAAAATATGCACATAATTCTATAGAAAACGAATATATTTATAATTTTTTTAATTATTCAACTATATCATTGATAATGATTATTATTTCTTATATTGAAGCGATATTCAATTATTAAATTAATATAAAATTAAAATGTGCAATTAATTGATTTTTTAACAATTTTTGAAAAAAAAAACTAAATTTTTCATGTAATTTTCAAAGCAAATTCTCTTTTATAATAATTATATAATCAAATGTGCTTATAGCAATATAATTTTGTTTCTAATTAAAATCTTGTTCAATTAAATTAAAAAAATCAGCTAATTTTCAAAGCGAATCTTCTTTTATAATAATTATTCTATGAAACACTATTATATACATAATCAATACTTCAATTAGTCTAGTTTTAAGATATGAAATAAAAGTTTGAAGGTTTTGAAAAATTTTCAAAAAACTATGTCTATTATATAAAAGATGCTTATAGTATTTTTTTTTTCATTGAAAGTAGTACAAGGAAATATCTATAGATTTATATAAAGCTTTTTTAAAATTATTTTCGAAAATCTGATTTCTTTCATAAAATATTTTTTCTATTGAATAATCAAACACTTTTAAAATCCTATTACATTCAATAGGATTTTATATAGTCTAATTTTAGTATATACAAAGAAAACAGAAAGTTTATTAAGTGATTTTTTCAAAAACCATGACCATTTCTAAAATAATTGTAAGACAAATAAAACGTCAAAAAAAATTCTAGTCCAATATAGAATACTTTTATAATTATATTTCATTCACTATATAGTTTAATTTTAAAACATATAAAGAAAATATTAGATTATTTTCTAAATAAATTGAAGAAATAATAACATTTCCTAAATAAACGAAATCTAATTAAAAATAATTCAAAAACTTATGTCCTTGTCCAATATCGAATATTTATTTAATCACATTTCATTCACTATATAAGTTTGACATGTAAAGAGAAAGTAACAACTTTATTAGGTGATTTTTTAAATAAATGCAAAACAACAATGATTATGTAACAGCAATTAGAATAATTTTTTGATGAGAATTACTTTCCTTAGTTAATCTAATTTTAATATTTTTATAAAGATAAATTCCATATTATTTTATATATAATTAGTTGTCTATAATTTGTTACAAAAGAGCATGAAATAAAAGTTTGTAGGTTTTAAAATATTTTCAAGAAACTGTGTCTATTTTCCAGATTAAAAAAAAATCTTGTTCAATAATTATTATATAAAAGATGCTTATAGTATTTTTTCAATTAATGTAGTTTAAAGGTACAATGAAATATCTATAGATTTATATAAAGTTTTTTTTTTAAATAATTGTCGAAAATCTGATTTCTTTCATAAAATATTTTTTCTATTAAATAATTGAATTATAAAACACTTTTAAAATCCTATTTTATGTATTATAAAGTCTAATTTTTAAATATGTAATAAAAACCAAAGGTTTATTAAGTTTTTTTTAAAATAATTAAAAAAGCAGACAAGAAAGACAATTAAAAAAAACGTAAAAAAAAATATTTCTTGTCCAATATAGTCTACTTTTAAAATATATAAAGAAAATATTAGATTGATTAGGTAATAATAACAATTCCTAAATAATTGAAATCCAATTAAAAATCGATCGAAAACTTGTGTCCTTGTTCAATATCGAATATTTTTTAATCACATTTCATTCACTATATAGTATAGTAACAGCATTATTAGGAGTTTTTTCAAAATAAATGCAAAAAAACAATGATTATGTAACAGCAATTAGAATACATTTTCGAAGAGAATTATTTTGCTTAATTAATCAACTTTCAAAGATAAATTCCAGATTATTTTATATATAAATAGTTGTCTATAATTAGCTACAAAAGAGCATTCCCGACACCTCTAAAATCCTGAATTCAGGCTGTAGCATATGTTCAAAAAAAAAGAATGTCAGATATCTTTTGAAAGGACATGAAGTTCAAAGGACGCGAAGTACAGGAATTCCTGAACGGAGTTCTTCGGGACCATGCGAAAATACCGGAGAAGAGAAGGGAGTCCAAGGTGTAATCGCTGTTAACAGCGTTTTTGCCGGATACCCCTCTCATCTCTTCGACTACTACAACACGGTCAATAATTCCACCAGAATGTGAGGAATTTTTGCCCCAGTTCACTGCCATAACCCATCTTACACACATCTTCAACGAACACATGTTTCGCACACATTTCTTTCTTATATTATATCATCTTGATGGATTAAGATGCCCTGACAAAATAAAAAGATATATAGAGAGGATAAGGAATGAAAAATAACGAGAGAAGCAAAGTATAAAAGGAAGATACACCCAAACCCCGAGCTTAAATAGAAAACTCCCCCACAAATGTTGGCAAAGATTTAATACACTTTAAGAGACTATTCGTCCAATCGTTCCACGCTACAATCCGTTTAGCGTCGGATATTTTTAACATAATTAAATTTTCGTTGATCTTTACTTTTTTACATTATCATAAATGTCTTTTATCTAGCAACAGCGTTATTTGAAAACTAAAATTGTCGATTAAAAAGTAAGCTTTTAAACCAATTAATTTATATCTTGCAAAATGATTATTTGTTAATTTCAATTATTTATAAAAAAAATTAGGATAAAAAATTTCATAATTCTAAAAGTATTTGATTAAATAATAGAACAAAATCAGCAAAAGTCTTGAAAATTTGTAATTACAAACTGAAATTGTTGATTCAACGTTTTTAGAAATTGCAAATATAATCATGAACTCAACTTGTCACAATTAAAGCCTGTCTACTGCGATTATTACGAAACGAAATTCGTGTCAAGGGTTTCGAAATCTGCTGACGTTGTTACATCCTGAGTGGACCACTAGAAATAAAACGATCATAATTGGAAATTCTTGCAAAATCATCAAATAATTTTCAGCAAATTCGTTTTATTATTAATGAAAAAAAACTTCCAATCAAAATGTCAATTAAAACAAAAAAGAGTTTGTAATAAATAATGTACAAGGGTCAAGTTGCTTGGGGAAAACGGAGGTGCCGTGTTTAAAGATGATGCTTACATAAATAATTTCTTCGTCGCTCACTTCGTTCTTATGCAATATCCATAGGTTGAACTCTCAGAGCACTTAAACTTTCAATTAATTTTAACGATTCGATTTTAGTATCCGTTTTGCACCGCAAATTCTACGAAATCAAATTGAGTTTACCTATTAAAACAAACACCTAATACATAGTCATAAATACATACTCAATCGATAATTTCAGTTCATATTTATAGTCACAAATGATAATTATAATTATAAAACCTATTCATTTTAGTAAAAAAAATCACTTGTTTTTAATAGTTCATTAATTATAATTCATTAAGAATTGAAATAATAATTTTAATTAACATTAAATTTTCATTAACAGTTTCAAATATAAAAATCAATTTTTTTCTAACTAAAAATCATCTGATTTGTTTGTAGTTCATTAACAGTTTCAAATAATGATGTTAAAAATAGAAGATGTTTATTATAGTAAAAATTGTCAAATTTTGTATAGTTCGTTCATGAAAAATGAAAAAACTATAATATCCATAAACAAACTATTCTCAGTTATTTCCAATAATAAAATAAAACGAAACAACACGATCTAATCTTTTATTTGTTGATTAATTTATAAATAACAAAATTAGTTATTTAAGTATACAACGTTTCAAACTTTAAAGGCTAGATTAAGTTAGGTTAGGTTTAATTTTCAACCCGTTTCGTACAAGCGGCGGATATATCCGCCCTGGCACGTTGCTCATACAAAAATCTTTTTTTAATTTAATTTTTTAATGTAAAAATCAGTTTGAATCTTTAAAGGTTTAATAGATCATTATTTATAATGCAGTAAGAATTGAAATAATAATTTAATTAACATTAAATTTTCATTAACAGTTTCAAATAAAAATCAATTTTTTTTTTCACTATAAATCATATGATTTTTTGTAGTTCATTAACAGTTTCAAATAATGATGTTAAAAATAGAAGATGTTTTTTTATAGTAAACATTGTCAAATTTTGTATAGTTTATTCATATTCTTAAGAAACAGTTTAAAAAACTGAAATGAAAAAAAAATATCATCAATTTGTTATATAATTATTGAATATCTTTTTATTCAAAACAGTTAAATAATAAGTTATCTAATAAAATTGAAGTTTGAATTGTAGACAAATGTGTATTATGTTTAGAGTTTCAAATACATAATTACGTAAAACCCAACTAATATCGCTGTTTATTTGAGCACGTGCATTAAACAATGCAACTAATTGGTTTCAAATAAACGGAGCTCTGATGTTAAACACAGAGCTCACGCATTGATTTAATCTAAATAATAGTTTCCACATGTCCGACTAAGCGAAATTAACTTTAAATTCACTAAATCCATTTGCCGCCGAATTAACTATTGACGATAAACTAATATTCTCTATTTCAGCAGCAAAACTGGAATATCTATAAACAAACAAACTATTCTCAGTTATTTCCAATAATAAAATAAAACGAAACAATACGATCTACTCTCTTATTTGTTGATTAATTTAAGTATACAACGTTTCAAACTTTAGAGGCTAGATGTTCAACCCATTTAGAACAAGCGGCGGATATATCCGCCCTCTCACGTTGCTTATACAAAAATCTTTTTTTAATTTAATTTTTGTAAAAATCAGTTTGAATCTTTAAAGTTTTGAATAAATATTATGTATTTATCATCTCAGAAGTTTATAAAATACAAATTTTATATACTAAATGAAAACAGTTTTATTTCATAATTAAATAAACATGAAAATATACTCTATGATTCAGGTTATTCAGGATAGGGCGGATATATCCGCCCTATCAAGTTGCTTATACAAAAAATCGTTTTTAATGTAAAAATCAGTTTGAATCTTTAAAGGTTTGAATAAATATTTTTTATTTCATAATTAAATAAACATGAAAATATACTCTATGATTCAGGTTATTCAGGATAGTGCGGATATATCCGCCCTATTAAGTTGCTTATACAAAAAATCGTTTTTAATCTAATTTTTTAATGTAAAAATCAGTTTGAATCTTTAAAGGTTTGAATAAATATTTTTTATTTCATAATTAAATAAACATGAAAATATACTCACTCTATGATTCAGGTTATTCAGGATAGGGCGGATATATCCGCCCTATCAAGTTGCTTATACAAAAAATCGTTTTTAATCTAATTTTTTTAATGTAAAAATCAGTTTGAATCTTTAAAGGTCTGAATAAATATTTTTTATTTATAATCTTAGAAGTTTATAAAATACAAATTTTATATACTAAATGAAAACAATTTTATTTCATAATTGAATAAACACGAAAATATACTCTATGATTCAGGTTATTTATAAAATACATGGAAACAGTTTTCAGAATTGAATTAAAAACTAATTAATTAAATGATTTAAATGAATTAAATTAAAAACGGAAACGTCCCTTTTCGCATATAAAAAGGGCGGAAATCGATAGCGAGAGTGAAAGCATAAAAAAAAAGGAAAACAAGTATGTCATCAAATGGATTCGTATGAAATGTGTGTTGATTATAAGTATATATATACAGCAGAGAGAGATATAGATCTCATTAGTATTTACTTGTTGTTTGCCTCGCAGAGAGTGCGTGATGTTTTTTTTTTGTTTGTTTTCAAACAAAGTCATCCGTCGGACAGTCAGAAATCGGCTTAATAATCAGCGTTAGGTACGAAATGAGTGAGGAAATTACACGGAAATGAGTAAATGCAATATAATTAATGAAAATTCGCTGTACGAAATATAATGATGTTACTGTGTAACAGTCGTGTCCCGCTAATTGCTCGACCTACAAAACCGTACATTCAGACTATTCATTTATACGCCTACACAGTGCGAGTTATTGTACATGTTTCATGCACGAACAGAACTCCTTTTTTTCTCTTTTTGAATCTTTCCATTATATTTCTTATCATTCCTTAGCATTCTATAAAAGAAAAAATCGTAACAAACGTTCACCGCAAATCACACCAAGATTTGAGAATTAACACATAATTATCTTTAAATAACAAAATAATATGTTACAATTTTATAATTATCTTTAGTCCATCAAAACAGAAAGGTAAAATAATTTTATTAATTGAATAAAATACAGGTAACAAAATTTACCCATTGTTTAAAATTGTAATAAAAAAATCATGTAAAAAAAAATAATTTTTTCATTAATTCTATTAATTTATTTGTTGTTGAAAATTGACAAAACATTTCTTAAATTAAAATCATCATGATCAGTTTCTTCTTCATCCAATTCAGAGAATTACAGTATTTAATTATATATTTTTATTCCAGAAATACAAAAGTTTTTAAAAATATAAAATAAATTTTACTTTATTTTGAATATTTTTATTTTTTTATAAGATGTTTATAAATTATAAACATTAA
This sequence comes from Nicrophorus vespilloides, assembly GCF_001412225.1. Lineage (NCBI taxonomy): Eukaryota > Metazoa > Arthropoda > Insecta > Coleoptera > Silphidae > Nicrophorus > Nicrophorus vespilloides. Next base: position 50,112 of record NW_017099733.1, read on the forward strand.
TAATGAAAAAATAATAAAAATCTTCTTTAAACTGGATTAATTATTTCTATTATTTTAATTTTCACTTTTTATACAAGTTAATAACAAAAATTGTTAACAATTTTCTTCTTTATATTAATTTTAAATATTAGATAATAATAACATATTTTTCAATGAAATACGAATCTTTTGTAACTTTTGTAGCTTTGCCTTTTCAGGTATTTTTTATATAATCTTTATACATTTGATTTTTTATTTTTGTTTTAAATAATAATTTTTCAAATATACTTTACTTTTCATTTAATTTCAAAATTATTTTAATAAAAATATATTTTTTTAAATTTTAATCATTAATTTGAATGAAGTTACATAAATGTGAGAAATTTGATGAATATTCAACAAGTATACTAAAACAACTTAGTTTTTAAAATAATTACTTAAAAAATAAACCTTAATAGATATAAATATCTTAATTTTTCCCAATTTTTAACTTTTTGTCCCAAACATTGTAAATGTAAATTTGAGTTTAGAATACAAATATTGTCATTATTTGTACGACATTCTTAATGTCTCATAAATGTGATAAATGTTAATGAATATTCAAGAAGTATACTAAAACAACTTAGTTTTGAAAATAATTACTTCAAAAAATAAACCTTAATAAATATAAATATCTTAATTTTTCCCAATTTTTAACTTTTTGTCCCAAACATTCTAAATGTAAATTTGTGTTTAGAATACAAATATTGTCATTATTTGTACGACATTCTTAATATCTCATAAATGTGAGAAATTTGATGAATATTCAAGAAGTATACTAAAACAACTTAGTCTTGAAAATAATTACTTAAAAAATAAACCTTAATAGATATAAATATCTTATTTTTTTCACAATTTTTAACTTTTTGTCCCAAACATTGTAAATGTAAATTTGTGTTTAGAATACAAATATTGTCATTATTTGTACGACATTCTTAATGTCTCATAAATGTGAGAAATGTTAATGAATATTCAAGAAGTATACTAAAACAACTTAGTTTTGAAAATAATTACTTCAAAATATAAACCTTAATAGATATAAATATCTTAATTTTTTCCCAATTTTTAACTTTTTGTCCCAAACATTGTAAATTTGTGTTTAGAATACAAATATTGTCATTATTTGTACGACATTCTTAATGGCTATGTAATATTAGAGGAGACACGCAAACCATTGGATTTAAAGCACTGCAAAACATGCTCTACAAATTCCGTTTGCATGAGCAAAGCATCAAAGCACATATTGAAACAAAGGTTAGTTGTTATTTGCGTTGTCAACATGCATCTTCCTCTAATATTCAATTACTTAATTACATTTAAAACTATGCCTACTTATTTTTATATAAAATTGTCACATAATTTTTTATTATTTTTTTTATAAAAATGAACTTACATTATCTAGTTTAAGAAAATTTCATATTGTTTTGTATAGTCTTTCCAAACATAAGCAGAATCATTTTTCTCCAAATAAATATCATAATCAAATATTAACTATCACAAGAAATAGGAATTCATTTTTGTAAGGGTCAAAAGTTTCTTAATAATTTTGATAAAATTTGAGAATTTACAGTATTATGCTGTATCCTAACTATTAGTTTCATCAAACACAAACGTCTGACAGATGTACCAACTTCCATTGATTAACATGTTGTTTGATAATAGAGATATTGAAACGCCAGCTGCATTTGCAAACTGTGCTGTCGTGTGTAAACAATAGTTGGTACGTCTGACAGACATTAATGTCTCTCACCGCGCTTAATGCGAATTATACAATATACACTTAAACAAATATAAATATTTACATTAAGTGTTTATTACACTTCAATTAGAAATGAATTCAATCTTTAAAAAAAAGATCAGTAAACAGTGATTATTAAGTAATATTCTCGAAATCTGGTCGGCGTTTCGTCACGCATCGGAATGCTGAAAACCGCAATCTGGCAAAAAAGCAACGAAGAAAGTAATGCGCCCGCCGGGGTGGATGATTTTCCACTGGTTCCGGATATGGGCGGGTGGAGGTGAGCTCTTTTTTTCTACTTCGTCTTTTTTTTTTATTTGAACGCGAGCGGCATGCAAAATGCCGAAAAGGGTATAAATACGCGCTCGCCTCGAACAGGAAGGAAAAATTGGGGTTGAAAATAGGGGACGAAAAGACAGATCGAGAAAGGAAAGTCGAAGAAAGAGAGAAGTTACTCACCCACGCAAATCAGAGGCTTTCGTTGGTCGCTACTGCTGCTGCTACTCCAAATACCACTCGAAAGGTTACCAAGCGGAAAGTGGAAATTAACCTCTGAAACAAAGAAACACAAGATGTAAAAAAAGTACTGCTTAACGACGGTTTTTTTTAAGATATTAATACTACAGCTTGATGGAAAAAGTTAATAAATTACGTAATATATAATATATTATTTTCAGGCGTTTCATAAACATTCCAATTATTTAATTCATATCGTGCTTTTTATCAAAAGTATTATTTTTACAGAATTTATTTCTATTTTAGAAAAATAAGATAGTTTCAAGAATTTTGTATGAGCTTTTTTTAATATTTGAACTGCTTTACAATAATTTATGAAAAATTACTCTATTTTCAGGCGTTTCATAGTAATTTCAGTGAACATTTTCTTTATAGTATTTTTACTGCAACAATCATTACAATTGTCTTTTATTGTAATAAAATGAATAAATTATGAAAAATTACGTTATTTTCAGGCATTTCACAGACATTTCAGAGAGCGCTTTCTTTGCCTCACATCGTATTGCTTTATCAAAAATTTTATTATTACTGCAACATTTGTTACTATTCTCTTTTTGTTCTATAAAAGTTAATAAATTATGAAAAATTAGGTTATTTTCAAAAGAAGTTTGACAAATATTTCAGTAAACATATTCATTACCTCACATCATATTTCTTCTTCGAATATTTTATTATTACTGCAACACATGTTACTATTCTCTTTTCGTGCAATAAAAGTTAATAAATTATGAAAAATTACGACATTTTCAAACGTTTGACAAATATTCCTGTGAACATATTCTTTACCTTACATCGTATTTCTTTATCGAAAATGTTATTATTACTGCAACATTTGTTATTATTCTCTTTTCGTGCTAAAGAAGTTAATAAATTATGAAAAATTACGTTATTTTCAAAAGTTTGATAAATATTTCAATGAACATATTCAGTACTTCACATCGTATTTCTTTATCGAATATTTTATTATTACTGCAACATTTGATACTATTCTCTTTTGCTGCTATAAAAGTTAATAAATTATGAAAAATTACGTTATTTCCAGACGTTTCACAAACATTTCAGTGAGCGCTTTCTTTGCCTCACATCGTATTGCTTTATCGAAAATTTTATTATTACTGCAACATTTGTTACTATTCCATTTTCCTCCTATAAAAGTTAATAAATTATGAAAAATTACGTTATTTTCAGAAGTTTGACAAATATTTCAGTGAACATATTCATTACCTCACATCGTATTTCTTTATCGAATATTTTATTATTACTGCAACATTTGATACTATTCTCTTTTCCTGCTATAAAAGTTAATAAATTATGAAAAATTACGTTATTTTCAGACGTTTCACAAACATTTCAGTTAGAGCTTTCTTTGCCTCACATCGTATTGCTTTATCGAAAATTTTATTATTACTGCAACATTTGTTACTATTCCGTTTTCCTCCTATAAAAGTTAATAAATTATGATAAATTACGTTATTTTCAGAAGTTTGACAAATATTTCAGTAAACATATTCATTACCTCACATCATATTTCTTCTTCAAATATTTTATTATTACTGCAACATTTGTTACTATTCTCTTTTCGTGCTATAAAAGTTAATAAATTATGAAAAATTACGTTATTTTTAGACGTTTCACAAACATTTCAGTGAGTCTTTTCTTTGCCTCACATCAAATCATTACTTCAGCATTAATTTCTATTATGTTTTAATACTACAAAACTTAATAAATTATCAAGTTTTAAGATATTTTCATACGTTTCATAAACATTTCAGTAAACATTTTCTTTAATTGACATCGTGTTTATTTTTTTTATTTCAAAAATATTATTATTACTACAACTATTACCTTTCAGACTTAAAAACGTTCATAAATTATGAAAAATTACGCTGTTTTTCAGCAATTTCGCAAGGATTTCAGTGAGTATTTTCTATGCCTCACGTCATTACTTCAGCATTAATTTCTATTATGTTTTAATACTACAAAACTTAATAAATTCTCAACTTTTAACATATTTTCATACATTTAATAAACATTTCAGTAAACATTTTCTTTGATTGTCATTGTGTTTATTTTTTATTTCAAAAATATCATTATTACTAGAACTATTACCTTTCAGACTTAAAAACGTTCATAAATTATGAAAATATACTCAGTTTTTCAGCAGTTTCATAAACATTTCAGTGAACGTTTCCTTTGCCCCCACTGTGTTTTGTTTTCTCTTTCGCTTTTCGCTTTCTATGCACCGATATTCGTTTTTTTCTTGTTATTTAGGTCACCAGGTCGATACCGACCTCTTAAACAGTCAATTCTGCTCATCAATTCTAATACACCCTGCAACCATATTTCAACGTATTTCCCGCCCGCCCGTTCGATCATTTTATTACATCTCTCCATTTCCAACTCATTCGTAATATTTTTACTACGAAAACAAGAAACATTTATATACAAAAAAAATGTACTGAAAATAAAAACAGAATTGATTAATCAATCAATAAATGATTAATCACATTACATTTAATGTGACAAATACATTCTAGCTATAATACAAAAAATATCGATTTTAGATAATTAGTAAAGATTGCTCAAACTGTTGATATTAAAAAAAAAACATCAATTTATTTTGTTTTATTTCAAATTAATGTAGAAATAAAACAGTAGCAGTAATAATATTTAGTTTAGAGCTTAATTATAAAGATTTTTTTAAATTTTATTTTCATTTCATATTTTCTATAATTTCATTCAAAAAAATATCTGATGTTACTTTTTCTGACAAATGTAACTTAAGTAAACTTTGCGTGTTTCATATAATTGAAAATTTAACTAATAAAATATTAAAAGTGCAATTTTATAAACTGTTGATGTAAAAACAAAAACTTTCTTTATTTGATAACTAAAATAATATCGTTTATTTTATGAAATTTGTTAATGATTTGTTTTATGAGTAATTCAACAACAACAACAATTAAAATTAACGTGCGTAAGAGGATTTGCATAATCAGGAAATAATGATCCGTGAAGTGATTCGATTAATACCAAAAGCAATGAAATTAAGCGATTATTAGTAATAGGCGATTGTATTTTCGGACACGAAGGATATGAGGATTTTCGGCCATCATCATGGGTATGAGGGTATAACATTTTACGGACTATATTAAACTGGCGGAAAGGTCAGCCATTCAATTTTCCGGTCACCAAACATGCGGCATTTTTTTTATACATATAATACACATTACATATATACTAAACTTTCGTTGTCGAACTTTATATACTGTAATATATTTTTTTATTCTACATTCTCAACTTTATTTATTTATATTAATTCAGTGAATTTCTCATAGTTAAACTGAGTTTTAACCAAAATTATAATTTATACAGAAATTTACATTTTAATTAACAAAAAATATTTATTTTAAATTGACAATTTGTATTTAAAATAAAAATGTTAATTTCCAAAAAATCTAGAAATTTCCATCCAAAACTGTTGAGAAATTTTGAAAAAAGAACCAATATTAACAATTCTTAATTAAAAACTCTATGAAAAATTTCCATTAATTAAAATTAAATTTGATTTAATATATTTTCTAAGAAATTTTGTATTTTGATTGATAATCCTTGATGCTCTATACATAATATCTTGGAAATCGTCGAACCCTTTCGAAAATACAGCAACTGTCCTTTTAGGTAGGTTTCAGTGTGCTCGATGGTTGATATATGGATCCCTTCTAGGGGCATCAACGCAGCACATGTTAACACGTTGTGAACACAATTTAATACGTCGTTGGGTCAGGTAATATGAGCGTAAATTAGATTTTAGTTGAGCTGCGATTGATTTAATTTGAACAATCGACTGAAATCATCATAATACTGTTTATAAATGTATCAACTACAACAAAAATAACATCAAATAAATAAGTTTGATTATTAAAATCGTAATCAGAATATAACAAATATTATAAATTATATAAAGCTTTCGTATTCAGATTAATTACTATATTTATTTCTTATGAACAACTGCGTTTTTATTGAACACCTGCATGAACATCTGCGTTTTAAGTAGAACACCTGCGTTTTCATTGAATACCTGCATGAACATCTGCGTTTTAATAGAACACCTGAGTGAACATCTACTTTTTTATTGAACACCTGTGTTTCAATTAGAACACCTGCGTTTTAATAGATCACCTGAGTGAACATCTGCGTTTTTATTGAACCCCTGCATGAACATCTGCGTTTTAAGTAAAACACCTGCGTTTTCATTAAACACCTGCATGAACATCTGCGTTTTAATAGAACACCTGAGTGAACATCTGCGTTTTAATAGAACACCTGAGTGAAAATCTGCGTATTTATTGAATACCTGCGATCCAATTAGAACACCTGCGTTTTAATAGATCACCTGAGTGAACATCTGCGTTTTTATTGAACACTTGCATGAACATCTGCGTTTTAATAGAACACCTGAGTGAACATCTGCGTATTTATTGAATACCTGCGTTCCAATTAGAACACCTGCGTTTTAATAGAACACCTGAGTGAACATTTGCGTTTTTATTGAACACCTGCGTTTCAATTAGAACACCTGCGTTTTAATAGAACACCTGAGTAAACATCTGCGTTTTTATTGAACATCTGCATGAACATCTGCGTTTTTATTGAACATCTGCATAAACATCTGCGTCTTAATTAGAACACCTGCGTTTTAATAGAACACTTGAATCGACATCTGCGTTTTAATTGAACATATGCATTCGAACGTTCGAACCTCACGAAGGACTGAAATTTAATTTCCACTGTTAAACAACAATATTACTAGATTTCACCCCAAAACTAAATAATAATTTACGTGTACGTCATAACCAGCACCTTAATCCCATTAGTTATTGAACCATTGTTGCAATCCTCTATTATTACATAACTACAAGCAAGTAGATTTTAGACTACTCAAATTACTATTAGTTTATTACATTAAATAATAGTTAAACTTTATAACAAATAGAAATATTTTTACTAATTTTTAGATTTGATATATTTTTCGATCATTTTTTAATATTGTATCTCTTATATAATTAAAGAAAATGCAAAAATTCCGTAACACAGAAGAAATAAAATCAAAGTGTATGATGAATAATTCACACGGCAACCAGTAGCTACGGAGCAGCATGCGGCTCTTTCGATGAGAAATTGCGGCTCCCAGCACTCGCTACGGTGTTTACCTTACATCTAATAGCGATTGTAATGCTACATGTGGCTCAAACTTAAATTACAATGAAATTAATAATAAAAAAAAGTATCTCAAATCAAATTAAATAACAAAATAATTAAATTAACGATATTGCTTCGAAAATAATAGCAGCAACATTTATTACGTAATAATTTCATCGCGCTTTTATCGCGCGCCCGTTAATTTTTTTTTCAGTTTATGCACATAAAACTTGTATACTGCGCGGATGGCTGTAAAAAAAAACGTAATTGATGGACATTGTAGCAGAAACGGTACGGTTTTAGTGCGAGATTTCGAGTTCGGAGATATTGCGAGCAGCTGCGATGGAACGGACGGACGACGACCGTTGTTTCTGCCTTGCAAAATATTACGGGATTTGGGTGGATCCAGGTGGACGGACGGGTCGGGTCATATGCAAAATATCGAGAACGAAGTGGGTCGTCGCTAATAAAATTACAGCTGCTTTTACAGCGTTGTTTCGGAGTAGAGTGGAGTAGGTGGGTTTTTCTTATCCTTTAAAAAAAAAACCTGAATAAAGGTAAGTGGGACATAGCGTATTCGTGTCATTGAAGTTTGTAGCATTTCCCACAACAATCACTGTTATAATAATTTTTAATAAACTCAAAGTATTTCTTTTATTAATCAATTGGATTATAAACGTTCATAGTTTAAAACAGAATAAATTGATGAAATTCATATTTATAATTTATTGAAATAATCTCAATTTGGCATAAAATATGTTTTGCTATTAACTAAATTTGTTAAACTAATAAATTGTAAGAGAAAATTTAAATTGTGTATTAACCCGTAACTCCTACTATTCTGATTTACATATGTTCACACTACAATCAGGTCAAATTGACCGGATACAGAGATAATACATTCTCAACGTTCTAACAAGTAATGATTAATAATTATATCTAAAACTTTACATTAAAACATTTATGGTTTACAATAAATAAGAAAAAATAACATATCAGATTAAAAAGACAAAATTAGAAAAGTTCATATTCAAATACAATCCCTGCAAATATGTCTTGAACATTGTAAACAAGCAGGTTTATGGAAAATGATGTAACAATACTATGCTTTTCTATCTTTTTTAACAGGACAAAAGTAACAATTACGGTCAAATTGACCAGGATGGAATGAAATATTCGTAAATATTATCTTAACACCTTGCATGTCTAAAAAAAACGAAAAGGTCAAATTGACCTGATAGTAGCAGTTACGCCTTAAAATAATTTATAAACATAATTTATCTGTGTTAATTTATAAAAATTGATGTTTATGTTTATCAAGCAATTTAATTATTTTTAATTTCATTTAAATTATTGTCCAACAGACAAATTATATACCGAATATTTTAAAAACTATAAATAATTAACTATTTATAGCAGCATAAAGATGTTTTCAATGCTTATATTTACTTTGTGAAGTAATTAATTAATTACTCAATATCAAAAGATCATTTTCTTTAAAAATATATAACTTCAAAGCTTCTGCTACGTACATTTACGAACGAAACTCTTCTTTCATTCTATCTTTAATATTGAAGTTTTACAAGCAACACATTTGACATACATATAACATTTACTTTACATCTATTATAGTATCATTGTTACTCATATCATCATTATCATTATCCAATTGGAACTAATGTAAATCCTAATAAAATCTTAATAATTATCCAAACTTTTGTTGTATTTTATATTTCATATCAAAATAATTTCGTTAACAACATATTCTTTCTGTAGCAAACATATTTTAAACAATAAACTCTATATATTTGCAATTAGTGATATAACATACTTTGACGTCCATTTAATTATTTACAATTGACATTAAGCGAAAATAAAACTTATTTTACTAATCATTAAGTAATGAAAATAATATTTTACTTTTTTATTTAACCTTTAACTACTTGCGCCAGTGTAAAAAGTACACCAATATTCTAAGAAATGATACCACATCTATATTATCTTTTCCTAATATATAAAACTTAACGTAACCTATGCCCAAAGTGTTTACTAAACGCTGGTGCAATATTGTCTTGACTGCGGCATAAAGAAGTTGTTTTTGTGCACGTTTGTTCATGCACTGAAGTGTTGGTGTAATAAAAACGATGCTGATACCTCTACTCACGTTTATATAGAAGGCAATGACAACAATTGTGATTCAGAATTTATTATATTAATATATTACAAATAGTTATGAATCTAATAAAAAAGCATTAGTTAACATGAAAAACTTTCTTTTTATCGTAATACAAGCATTTATGCACTCCGTCTGGCAGTATAAAATACTCTGCGCGAGTAGTACATAGAAAGTTCATGACACGAGTAGTTAATGGTTAATTATTTATTTTAATTACTAAATCATCCATTTTATATAATTAATCATATTTGAAAGTGTAATGGCTAATAATCAATATCAATCAAATAAATTATGTCATAAAATAATTACATAGTAGAATCAACTTAATAAATAATGTTATAATCTTTACTACTTCAATTTATAATTAGAATTGTTAAGTCCTTGTCCATGTGATCTATTAACTGAAGTATATCAATCCATCAAAAGTAATTTATACAAATAGTAATGATATTAATTACTATAAAGAAATGTACAGAAATTAAACTATTTCATGAAAGGAAAATATGACATTAGTCATAGTAAAAAAAACAATTTGACACTTTACTGCACAAACGGCGGCAAATTCAAATCTTGCGTTAATTTTGGGATACCCTTTATAAAAGTACTAATAAATTACTATTAACTATTAACTGAAGTAATTCAATCCATCAAAAGTAATTTATATAAATAGTAATGATGTTAATTACTATATAGATATGTACAGAAATTAAACTATTTAATGAAAGGAAAATATGACATTATTTATTTACATTCATTAATTTTGGGACACTCTTTATAAAAGTACTAATAAATTACTACAATTTTTGTTATTAAATTGAGTTTATTATTTTTTTTTTACTTGAGATGAAAATATTGTTTTTCTAATATTTATATAATGATGTTAATGATTTTGAAGAAATGTACAGAAATTATACTGTTTCATAGTTTAGAAAAAACGTGATATTAGATTATCAAAAAAAGTAAGATTATCAAGTAAAAGCATGAAGTTCAATTTTTCTAATATTTATATAAACTGTAATGATGTTAATAATTATGAAAAATTATATAGAAATTAGATTAGTTCATAATTAATAATATAGAAAAAAGATAACATCGGATTAGTAACAAAATAGTACTAATAATAGTAATAAATTGTTCTAAATATAAAATTTTTACTATATTTTTTCAAAATTGAGTTTCAAAGTATATGTCACTTCAGTTATGTAAAATATTAGAAGTAGGTTTGAAATAAAAAATATCAGATTGTATCAAATGTTAAAAATATGTTGGAAAATCATAAGTAAATTGAGTAAATATTTACATAAAATGGAATGTGATGTTCTTCAAGGCTATGTACTAAGTCTAATACATTATTTGTAACTGTATAAAATGGAGTAAAATGAAATGTAATAAATAAGGTACAACGAAAGAAATGAGATTGGTGATGTTGAAGTCTGTGGCTGCAATTGCAATTAACACGGACGGCAAAAATATTTTTTATCAGTGCAATTTATCCGGGATGAAGCGATATGCACGTGCTCTTGGCATGGTGCGTGATTAGGTCGGTCCTAATTACAGAACGGCCGACGAAGGGAGGGTCGAGGGTGGCTGATTTAATTGTTCCCGTGCCAGTATTAGGAAGTATTACGGACGTTTGAATGAACCACTTCTTCCAGAGAGAAAAAGAGATGGATAGAACGAAAGAAGTAACTCGAAAATATAAAAGAGAGATGAAGAAAAAGAAAAAAAAAAATAAGAGCACGAGAGAGAGAGAGAGTAAACTTGAAGCCCCCCAACATCTTCAAGCTATTAACTTTGTAATATCCTTTTCCCGAGGGAGAGTATCGAATTGGGTCATCACACTGGATGTCTCCTCGGGCGCAATCAATTTTTTTTTTCATCATCTCGAAAACTCCCGTTCATCCCCGTACACAGACAGAGAAAACGAAGCCAATTTATGAATAAGAAATGTGTAACGAAGGCTTAAGTAATTAACGGCGAAAGGCTTTATCCCTAATTAAATCCAATAACGATTTGCGATTGCGACGCCGCCGCCACCACTGCCGAATCGCTAATTGCAATTACACGGTTATCCAGTTTCGCGCCCGCAAATTTTCAATGGCGTTGCGGCAAAAAGCCTATTAACTATTTATTATAAACATGCAAAAGAGTGATGGCATTGTGCTCGGATGAAAGGGTCTCTTTCACAGCGGTTTCCCTTTTTATCCAACCAACATTCATCCGCTTCGTTCGATTTTATACACAGAGCGCGCGCGAAGAGAAATAAAAAAAATGTATATAGAGGAGAGAAAAACTGAGTGAAAGAAAGAGTTAAAAAGATGTAAATGAAAAGAAAAAGTGGGTTTGGTTTGAACAATGATGATGAATTCTTTCGTTTCTTTTGTTGTTTAATATAGGGGCAATTGCACCCGATTTGCGCGATGATAAATCGCAAAACGACATGTGCACAAAACGATCATCGTCTGCATAATGAAGCAGCAGCAGAAGCAGAACTTGGCAAATTTTAATAACTTCGAGGGAACAGAGACGCGCCAATTTATGCTAAACAATGCCCTCTGGACGAGGCCAAACGGCAACGACGTCCATAAATCGGACGTAATTAGGGCGCTCTGCCTTCAGATTTATGCGCCCCCTTATTCCCATTCAAATAATCTATTTACTCGCTTCGTTTAATAAGCCAAATTAAGTGATATCTCCTGAAAACCATCTCAATCCCATCCCTATAATCTCCAAAATTTCATTCTTCTTACTAAATACTCGATGCACTTGCCCACTGGTTCGCACTGTTTATCCAATTCTCTATTTCAGCTATATATTTCAGATAATCATATTACTGAAATCAGAGTTTGACTACTCATTTTTCAACTTCAGATCAAACATCAAATATTTAATTAACCCTTTGTCGTCTGATGGTAATTACAGGCAAGTACAGGCAAATTTTTGTAATTATTTAAATTATAAAGAGACTTGAAATAGTCCTAAATACTTGTAGGTATTACAATTGGAAAATCCAAGTGAGTACAAACATTACATACAAGTAATGCTTGTCACTTCTGTGTAGGTTATTTGTTTTATGTTGTAACGAAAAGAAAAATTGTATAGCAGAATACCACGAAATAAGTTTATATATTAATATTATTATTAAATATATATGAAACATGATTCGTTTTTTGTAATCTAAATGACTATAATTCACTTATTATACGATTTAAGTTTAAAATTACCTGAATTAACCAAAAAGTACCACATATTTTTTCCATTGAAAATTTAATAAAATTGCAGAAATTTAATAAAAATTTAAGTGCTCCAAATGCCAGATCCAACATCCGACAAACCGATGCACTTTGCCACTTCCCCCCGATGTATGGCATACAACTCGGAGGATCATGCTGCATGGTCTTCCAAATGTCAGAAGAAGCCAACAAAACCCATATAGGGTATACCTAACATCAAAGTAAGGCCACTTAATAAAAAGACGTGTAAAGACCTTCAAAAGTTAACACCTATATTAACACATTAAACTCGCCAAATAATGCAGAAAATTGCACAGAGTTGCTGCAGCGCTTGAAAAGACGATTTATAGACAACTTTAATGTTGAAACACACGTCTGTTTTTCGGGAAATCATGTTTATGTTCTAATATTCGATGTGGATAACCGGGAGTCTCCTACGGATGTGAATCAGGAGACGGCCGGGTCTTTCCTCATGAAGGGTGAATGGACCGTATCCGGGAGAATTTTATCATTCTTCAGCCAAATGATGCTTCAGAATATGTTACTATTTGTTTTATTTCTAAAAGATTTACTTTTATTTGGCTTAATTTATAATTTCATCTTACTTTTCGTCTTACTTTTTTTCAGATTGCATTTTTTTTATATGATTTTTTGTGACAATTTATGTTTTTTGTGTCTCTGGACGGGAAGACTTAGGTTGATAGCCCTTTGGTTGCATTTTAACTAATAAATATTATTATCATAATAAAAATTTATAGGCAACTTAATTTTAAAGTGTGTTAAAAGAAATTCAAAGAAAAAAAATATTTTCTTTATTTTAACTATGTTCATATAACAATTGAATCGAAATATATTGGCCAGAATAAACTAAATCACAATTACTTGCATAATACAAAAAAAAAATCAGCAATAATGAAAAGTAAATCCCAATAGACTTTGATCTTATATATTTAGTATTTCGAAAAATAATCCTACATTTCACAATGAGTTAACTCTTTTGAAACCAAACATCGCATATTTGTTTAAATTACTACATATGTTTCATTCACTTATATATTTAATATCGTAGTAATTTCATAAATTTAGATGTAATAATTATATGTTAATTTATTTATTTCATAATATTAATTCCATTGTTATTATAATATAAATATTGACCTTAATTTCTTCAAATGTTTACATATTTCAGTACTTTTCAATGCTTAATATTTCTGCTACATTTTCTCATATTTAGTTACATATTTCAACAAAAAACTATGTATAATATTTAGAGCTTGTTGGTTCCAGATTTGGCAAAGATTATAAGAAAAAAAGCTTTTTTTATTGGATTTTACAACGGAAACTAACTGTTAACTCCACATACAAAAGAGAAGAGAAGAACATGTTTATTACTATTAAATTTTCAAATTAATAAACTAATCATTTTGTTAATATATTAGTTTTTTTTTTATTAATGTACACATTTATATGTATATAAATTTTATAATTATATAATTGCAAAAAATATTGTAATTTTTATTAACTTAATGAATAAAGACATTATAACAATTAATTAATTAATAAAAAATTAAATGTAAACATTTAATTTACTATGAACCTCTTAAAAGATCAATTAAAATTACAAAATTTAATCATCTTCATCAACTACACTCTTTTTCTCTATTATCTCTGAACAATAGATAATTATGCTGGTAATTATCAATTCGTGGAATCTAAAATTCGATTCCTATAAAAAAAATAAACAAATGCTACTTGGAAACTTAATTACATTTCTTAGTAAATAATAATAGTGCTTCCAAGAACAATAATCATTACTTCCATTATATTACCTTAATAAATTCTCTTAAAAAAAAACATTATAATATAATTAGTAACACATTATTAAATATTGACGTAAATAATTTAAGTAATTACATGCACATTAATAATTAAGTACTCATCATTTTCAAAGCATTTCAATATTGCTCTTTAAAAGATTACGATTTATAATTAAAACAATTGGAAAAAAATGCTAATGATGATAAAACAATTTAATTTTAAAAGAAAAAGAGTAATTTTGAAAACTTCTTGATTTCAAGTTTATTTTTCCTACCATTTCTTTATTTTTAAACAACAAAAATCTTATGAAGTTTTAACAATTCTTATAGAACTATTTTTTTTTACTTTATTTTGAACTTCATATTAATTTAGAATCATTTGAACTACTAATTTATTAATTTATAAAAAATAATTAATTGAGTTTCGCTTTTTTGTTAATAAAAATTGATGTTTTCTTTACTTTTTTTAATAACTTTCTTCTAATAAAATGGAAAGCAGTTATTGAAGTAGAAGTGACTAAGCTTCGGAATAATCATTTAAAATTGTTATTGTAGAATATTTATGTTTCTTTTTTTATAATAAATAATGTTTAAAATACGCTTGATAATTAAGCATCAACCAAATAACTATAGAATTAGTTTTAAGTTTTACAACTATTATTATTAACCTCTTTTTTTTTAAGCAATTCTTGGACTTTTACCAAAACTACGTTCGATCCAATTAAATTCCACATGTTACGCATTACAACACGATCAAGAATTGTTCGACAGAAATACATTATCTACGGCAATAAATTAGCTCTTGATTTACGAATGGCCCCATAAAATATCGAACGCTCGATGGTCTTAATATCTCAGCCATCTATCATTACGTGCAGCGGGGATTATACGAAACTAATGCGAACCATTTGATCATCATTACCAAAAACGCATTTCTATCAACGATTTACGCAAAAACCAACCAACAAATGAAATCATTTTAACAATTTTTGTATTAGTTTAGCACAGCAAGTGCACGTCGTTGTCAATTTTGTTTTATTCTCTCGTACACTTCGGTTGTTTGGTTTGTCATGGAAGCCGATTCATAAGTCGAGTGATTATTGATTAAACATGTTTTTGCGCCGAAAGCTTTCGGCGTGAGGCAAAACTTAACAAGAGGATTAATTTACTAAATTCTTCCGTTGATAATTTCGTATTTCCTCTTCAACCGAAGAAGCTCGATTATTTCCTGAACTAACCTAATTCATATTAATAACACTCAACGCTAATAGCTTTTCAGCTTAGATGAATGGATATTGCGTTACGCAACAAAACCTGTATTTTTTTTTTCTTCTGATCTCCGAATAATAATAATATCAATACAAAAGGCACTTTAATACTCCCACATTAGTTATTTAATCCTTTCTTTTGACTCAATCCAACACAAATTAATCCAAAACTTCATATAAAGACACATCAATTATTCATCTGAGACAATTCTCAAAAAAAAAACATCAAAAGAATTATTTATTTCAATATTATAATAAAAGATAATACTTTTCAAGACTATAAAAATGTTATAAAAGCAAAGAAAGTTTGTTTTCTTTTAAATATTGTAATGCAAAAAGTAGTTTAAAATACTTTTAAAAAATATTATGTAACATTACTATTTAGATTTTTTGTTGTATAGTTTTACATATATAACAATAATAAAGATATTAAAATTTAAAAAAACTTTCCAAGTCTGTAAAAATATTGTAAAAGCAAAGAAAGTTGCTTTTTTAATATATTGTAATCCAAAAAGTAGTCTAAAATAGAGTTTTAAAGAAATATTACATAACATAACTATTTACATTTTTCGTTGCATAATTTTTTATATTTAACAATAATGAAGATATTACAAATATTATAATAACTGAAAATAGTTATCGAGTGTGTAAAAATGTTGTAAAAGCAAAGAAAGTTGCCTTTCTTAATATTATTAAGCAAAAAGTAGTTTAAAATAGAGTTTTTTAAAGAAATATTACGTAATATAACTATTTATATTATTCGTTTTATAGTTTTTCATATTTAACAATAATGAATATATCACAAATATTACAATAAATGAAAATACTTTTCAAGTCTGTAAAAATGTTATAAAAGCAAAGAAAGTTGCTTTTTTTAAATATTGTAAATCAAAAAATTGTTTAAAACAGATTTTTTTAAAGAAATATAGAGTAATATAACTATTTACATTTTTCGTTGTACACTTTTTCATATTTAACAATAATGAAAATACTTCTCAAGTCTGTAAAAATGTTATAAAAGCAAAGAAAGTTTTTTTTTCTAATATTATAAAGCAAAAAAGTAGTTTAAAATAGATTTTTTTAAAGAAATATTACGTAATATAACTATTTACTTTTTTCGTTGTACACTTTTTCTTATTTAACAATAATGAATATATCACAAATATTACAATAAATGAAAATACATTTCAAGTCTGTAAAAATGTTATAAAAGCAAAGAAAGTTGCTTATTTTAAATATTGTAAAGCAAAAAGTAGTTTAAAATAGATTTTCTTAAGAAATGTTACGTAACATAACTATTTACATTTTTCGTTGTATATTTTTTAATATTTAACAATAATGAAGATATTACAAATATTACAATAAATGAAAATTCTTCTCAAGTCTGTAAAAATGTTATAAAAGCAAAGAAAGACCGTTTTTTTTAATATTATAAAGCAAAAAAGTAGTTTAAAATAGATTTTTTTAAAGAAATATTACGTAATATAACTATTTACATTTTTCGTTGTACACTTTTTCATATTTAACAATAATGAAGATATCACAAATATTATAATAAATGCAAATACTTTTCATGTCTGTAAAAATGTTATTAAAAGAAAGAAAGTAGTTTAAAAAAGATTTTTTTAAGAAATGTTACATAACATAACTCATTTAGATCTTTCATTGCATAATTTATCATATTTAACAATAATGAAGATATGAAGGTAACATTTAAAGTTAAACTCTGTAAAAATGAGTCAGAGATTACCATGAATTGCGAGTAGAGAAAGAGCAATAAGTTTGCCTTAATTTATTTAAACCTGTGCTATCTCCAAAGGGAAATGTTCAAGACATTCCAGAGACCTGCACGGTCCGAAGGAAGCGCGCCAACTGGGAATAATACAGACAAGGAAATAAGGCACAGACACGTGCTGTTAACTTAATGAATATCCTACAAAAAACACATACACACACAGAGAACAACAACAAAAGTCTAAATCCCGCAGGACACGGAAATACCCTTAAGTAATGGCGTTTAATCGATGCGTTTACAGGCGAAATATGGGAATGATAAAAATACAAACGGCAGTTAGGAATTGTGTGATTATATTTTTTTTTGTTTTTTGTTTTGTTCGAGCTCGAAATCGCAACGCGCACCCTCACGGATATTTACACTTCAATAACGTTTTTTTAAAATTCCATTATTTTCACGGTACACTAATTACAATTTCCAATATCCCACACAAACATACACTGAAAAAAAAATAAATAAACACAAGCGAACGAACCAAAATAATGGAATGAAAAAGTAGCTTTACGCTGTGAAAACGCTTATGACTTTAATGTTTATAAATTGATGACCAACAACGTGCAAACGTAAAAAAATATAGCATTCAAAATTTATTGTTAAAAATAATAAAAATTGAAATTTTTTTTAAAGAAATATTTGTATATTTTATTAGGAGAGAGAATTATCAAAAAATTGTATACAATTTCTGTAAAGTAAGTATATTAAAGTTTATATTATTATCAAATTATTTACAAAACTATGTTTGAGAATTTTTTTAATTTCAATTTCATGATGTAATCAACTGAAATTTGTAGAAGATTTCAATGATCAAACTACTTCTGAATTATTGATACTTTTTATACAACTTATGTGCAGATTGGGTACAGAATTATGTAATCAATTTAAATATACATAACAAATATTCATTTTAGTAAAAG